>NW_009930430.1:0-8151 GCF_000696875.1 Nestor notabilis | reverse complement strand
GGGGAGGGAAATGGGGAGTTGGAAATCACTGAAAACTAAGAAAGGAAGAGTAGAATTGTAGTGTAGATAAAACTCATTATCATGTTTTTCTCCAAATCTACCACCTCTTTATTCCCAAAACCACTTGAGCAAGAGCATACTGACCCTGCTGTCTGAGTCATATGCCACAATCATCTCTGAGGTCAGTACCAAAGAAGCAAGTGAAGAGCATCTGAACAAAACCAAGGAGGACACGGGTTTCTTGACCACTAAAGCCAACCCAAAATCCCACTGGCAAGTCTTTTGTTGACAGAAAAAGAGCACCTACAGAGGCAGTGGTGAATCTGGGGCAGCACAGGAAAATAGAGCTGGGATTTGAATGTTAGGACTGTACATCAATCCAGATAGATATTATGAACTGAAAAAAGTAAGAAAAAAAGTTATGGAAACCCATGCAGACCTCTCCCAAAAAGAGATCAGCCATTCTTCTTCACTGGTATGGCCTCTCAGTTGTAGGCCGAGAAAACCAGGGCATGGTTTTCAGCCCTGTCCCTGTCCCTGTCTTCCACAGCATTTTTCAGTTGTGCTCAGTCTGGGCTCATCTCTTGCAGCAATCAGGGCATTCCAGATCACCTTTGCATCTCTATTGGTCCACACCCTGGACATGTGGGACAACAGAGCCCCAAAGAGGAAACACAGGGGTGAAATGGAAATCAGGAAGAGGGCATAAAATGATGCAAAAAAAAGATTACCCTCATTGCAATGGGTTATGTTGAATAGCCAAAAAGATCATGGAAAAAGTAAGTACAGGAAAGTTTAGCAGACAAGTGGGAGTGCCCAGTCTAGTCCTTTTCCCTTTGACAAGGCCTGGGTAGAGTTAACAGTAGTCTAGAAGCCACAAAGCTTCGTTCTTCTTTCTGATGACTCCCAATTAGATTGTCTTCAGGTCTTTACCCTCATCAGTTCCTAACTCAATCTAAAGCCATGTGAACATCTAATGACAGACCTCTCCATCTCCGACAAGTCCATTAGCACAAGTTTTCTAACAAGTTATGACATTATATTCCTATGACAAGAGGTTAGTCAGTCATGATGAACTTCCACCACTCTGATTTCTGCTAACCCAGCAAACTTCTTTTAAAAATCAAACATGACCAAGGGCACCACCCAGGGGATGACAGAGTCTGTCAGTGAGGTTCCTTACAAAGCATGTAGAGAGGAGAAAGGTGCGGGTTGTGTGAGATCATCCTTTCTGGTGACTGTAGTACAGGTCCATATGGGATGTCAGTAGCTCAAATTCTACATCTTTTCCTGATTCCTGGCTCGTTTTCCATACACTCTCCTAGTCATACTTGCTTTGGGCAGCTAGGAGGAATAAAGACGGCACATTATGCTATTTAACCCCTGGCTAACCTGTCTACCATCACAATAACTGTATATCTGCACTTCATATGAATTACTCCCTCTTAAGGAGTAAAAGCAGAGAACAGAGTTCAGCACAGAGGACCCAGATATGTCAGTGCACCTTAATAAGCTACCTAGAACTTAGATTCAAGGATACAGGAATAAATACCTGTTCTCATGTCACTATTGCTTTCCCAGTGCATAAGGGTGGTGGGCAACATTCAGAACAATGCTACCATTTGGAGGCCAAGGTGAGCTAACACTGAAAGGAAGAAATGAACTGCTAGCAGGGGCCACTACAATGTGCTATTTCTGGATCTGTTTGGAGGACAACCTCTTAGGTATCAGAATTTTTGAAGAACGGTTTCAAGAGAATCATGCCTGAAAAGCCTGAAAGTAGGTTGTAGTCTAAAATAAATTGTTGGGTTATATTTACCTACATGCATTGTTGGATCAGCTGAAGAGCTAGGATCAGAAGAAAAGATGGAAACAATGGATATCCTTTCAATACTTAAAGGTAACTTATAAGAAAGATGAGGACAAACTTTCTAGTAGGGTCTATTGCAATAGAACATGGGGTAGTGGTTTTAAACTAAGAGGTGAGGGTAGAGTTTTAAACTCGATATAAGGAAGAAATTTTTTTTATAAGGGTGGTGTAACACTGGAACACATTGCCCACAGAGGTGGTAGGTGGCCCATCCCTGGAAACATTCAAAGTTAGGTTGGTCTGGGCTCTGAGCAACCTGATTAGTTAAAAATGTCCCTGCTCATTGCGGGGGGGCGGAGGGTGTGTTGGACTAGATGACCTTTAAAGGTCATCCCTTCCAACCCAAACTATTCTATGATTCTGTGATATTTCATGGGTTTTTTCATTTGCTGGCATCTAAGTCACGGGTGTTTCCTCCAGTGTTTCCCATCCTCCTGGCCTAAGCTGGAGCACCTGCCAGCAGATTCCCTCTGAGGACAATTCAAGAAATTGCCACTGCAGGAAAGGGAATTTTTCAGTCTAACAAAAAGTTGCACAGAAGACATCTACTTTGCCAATGAAAAACTGAAGGTTTCAAGAACAGAAAAACCGCAATCCCAAAATGCCAAAGCCGCCAAAACCAAACAGCCCTTGGTCCAAACCCAGAACCTCTTTAGCCAAAAAATACTGAGAATTTTGCTTTTATTTTTGCTAAAACTCAAAAAAAGCCCACACTAATTTGTATTACTTCCTTTTGTTTAGCTGGTTTCAATCAAAACCCAAAATCTTCCGCACAAACCAATTCAAAGCAGCTCGCCTGTTATAGAAACTGCAGCATCTTCTGGCACGTTGTTCAGGTTGACATGAAGGGGTCTAAACACACTGGAGGGGTGAAATTGAGCAAAGGAAACACTTGCCACAAACTAGTCAGTGCTTTGACATTTGTCCTTGACCTTTAACACAGTAATAAAGGAAGGAAGCAGAAGGGACCGTGCCATTAGTGTTGTTTTATACTGATGCTAATTCTCCCAAGCTCATGATCAGCACTGACACTAAACTTGTCTAAGAAAGGCTGGGCTTTGCTGTACTACAAAGCTAGATACTCAGCAAAACCAACAGCTTGCTATTCTTCCCGCTTTACCCCATCACACCAGACTTTCTCTCCCCAAAAGATTCACGCATATATCCCAGCTACATCCTAACCTTACAGTGGGGCAAGATTGCAGTGTACACTAGGTCCCTTCTGCCTTCCCAAACTATGGTTTCCATGGAAAAGTATTATTCAGTATTATTTGACCCCCAAATCACCAGGTAAGCAGCAGCAGGCATCGAAGGTACATTTCTAGATATGGGCACCAGAAAACTCCTCTCCAACAATGCAGAGTCTGTGGGAACCCAACAGTGACCCATACTCCTTATTAGCATCCTCTCTTGTGATTTCCCTCTTGCTCCCTTTGTTTCAGGATGACTCAAGCAACAGCACTCACTCATCAGAGACAAAGTGTTGCCTGGTCAAGCTGTATGGTATGATCTGGTCTCTCATACTCAGCACTTGCACAGCAAAGCACTTGTAACACTCTGCTTTACACCAGAACAAGAGTGTTTCACTTCCAAAATTAAGAAATGCCAGATTTACCTTGGTATGAGCAACTTTAATCTTTTCGTTTCTGATTCAGCCCTCTGAGACAAGGAATGAAGCCCGCTTTGCCCTTGCCTGTGCAGCAGATGACAGATAACTTCACCTTATAAGAGATGCCATACCAGGGAGATCAAATGAGACACAAAAAGAACAGGTGAGAGCCAGCACTGGGCTGGCAGTTGATGCCTATACCAATAGATTAAAAAGCATGAGGCACATTTCTGCCTCTCACCAGGCCAAGGGGTACTGCATGGCTCACATACAGGCTGCTAATAGCCACTGCCTCCACAACAGCCTGCCTGTGACCACACCACCAAGTGCTTGGCCATGGGTTTATCCTGGGCCTTATTTGCTCCCCCACTGACCCTAAGATACAACTGTTAATTCTGCCTAATAACCCAAGAACTATCCTGAGTCCCACCAGAGTGGTGTTTCTATAGCACAGGTCTGGGGGACAGGTGGTGTTGCATGTCCTGAGGTGAGGCAGGCACTGCAGGTGCTGAAGGCACAGTGCCAGCTGGGATGGTATGGGAGGGCTGGGGGGAACCTTACCTGACACTGCATCATCTCTGGGGCTGGCTGTAAGCTGTTCTTGGGAGAGTCATCCCCAGCTGGTTCCCTGACCTGTGGGTGGTCGGGGCTGATGCTTAGTTTGTTCCCTGGCTCTCTTTTAATTAAGGAAGCAGGAGCACCCTCAGGGATTGTGTACCTCCGCAAATGTCACTGAGCAGGGCTGTCCAGAAGCAAAGACAACACTGTCAAGAGTAAAAATCTTCCCAACATCCAAAGGTAAAGAACCTCTGACAATGAAGGTTGGGCAGAGAAGTGATTCAGAGCAGCCCTGTATAGAAGGACTTGGGGGTTGATGAGAAGTTCAAGATGACACAGTAGCGTGCACTTGCAGCCCAGAAAGCCAACCGTATCCTGGGCTGCATCAAAAGAAGCATGACCAGCAGGCCAAAGGAGGTGATCCTGCCCCTCTACTCTGCTCTCGTGAGACCTCACTTGGAGTATTGTGTACAGTTCTGGTGTCCTTAACATAAGGACATGGAGAGGTTGGAGCAAGTGCAGAGGAGGGCCACGAGGATGATAAGGGGGCTGGAGCACCAGGCTGACAAAGTTGGGGCTGTTCAGCCTGGAGAAGAGAAGACTAAGTGAAGAACTCATAGCAGCCTTCCAGTATCTGAAGGGCCCCTACAAGGATGCCGGAGAGGGACTCTTCATAAGGGACTGTAGCGACAGGACAAGGAGGAATGGGTTTAAACTTAAACAGGGGAAGTTCAGGTTAGATATGAGGACAAAGTTCATTACTGTGAGAGTGGTGAGGCACTGGAATAGGTTGCCCCAGGAAGTGATAAATGCTCCATCCTTGGCAGTGTTCAAGGCCAGGTTGGACAGAGCCTTGGGCAACATGGTGTAGTGTGAGGCATCCCTATGATTCTATGATTCTATGAAGCACTGAGATTTTTCTGAGCCAGGTTTTGGTTTACTTTTCCCTCCTTCAAGTAAAGGTGTGTAACTAACTTAATTCATAAACAGGTATAAATCTAAATAGGTTTAGATGTCCATTATCCCTTTATAATTACTTTGGTCAGGCTTGTCACACCACTGCTTAGTCTTAGACAACATGAGTTTCTTATGTTCCTCATTTTCCAGTTTTCCTCTTTGATAGGCTTCTGTCTTTGAGCATCCAGGTGGAGTCTTGGGTCTCTCCTTCTCACAAAGAATTTATCCAAGAACCTTGCTCTGTGTACTGTTCTTATTATAGCACCCTGTTTTTGCTGTCAACAGGCTACAGCAAAGGTGTGAAACCATTTACCATTTATTAACAGATCCCAGCAGAAATTATTTTCCTGTTTGCGTACAATGTGTGTCTTGCCCTCTGACTTTTCTGTTGCATCAGAGCTGTCAGTGAAATGTGGAGCAAACTATGTGTTATAAGGTTCATGGTCCAGCCACATCACAACACAAATGACATTCCCACACAGACTCATGCCCTTCAGAATGCAAAACTGAAAATAACAATCTGGTTTAAATCTGTAAAAATGTAAGTATTTGGAGACCTTATGAAAAATTTTAAAAAGCCTAATTTTCAGCACCACAAGCAATGCTTCCTGCCTGACCTCAAAGCAATATAAATGGGGGAGGGAGTTGTTCAGAGGTAATTTAGCAAAGGAATATTTACAAGGTGTATCTTTACTTAGCCTAAGCTACTCAGTACCCCTTTTGATTGAGTAAAACTATTTATTGTGTGGGACAGATGTGTAGCATTAAGTTAATTAAAAGCACCACCCATTCCAGCTAACTTTATGTATTTGGCACTTCCAGCATACATGATAAAATGAGTGAATCTCAAGTGTGACCCAGCACATATGTCAAACCCCAAACTGGTCCTCAGTGCAAAGGTGTCTAAGTATTTTTGCAGGGTTTGTGAGACTCTACAACCTGATTATTCCAGTACAAAGCCTAAGATAAATGCTTTACCAGCCAGTAATATAAGTTCCTTCAGATCAAATAAAAACTCTCTCTCTTGACCTAACAAGATGACTGTCATGTATGATTGTGGGTAAGTAACAGCATTGCCTCTTTGCCAGTACCTACCTCACTGCGCTCTGGGGTTTTGATTTATTAAGAGCAGGGGATGAAAAATACTCTCATATGGTCTGTACATTACCTGCCTGGGCTGGATCTCTGGGTGCTCCTGAAGCATAGTTGGGAAACAAGGAAAAGTGCATATCCCTGCAGGAATCCCTCCAAAGCACAGGGCTGTCACCAGTGTCTGCATGTGCTGGTGTTTCAGCAGACATATCTGCTCTGTAAAATGCGGAAGACAGACAGAAGCCAGACACCACCTCCCCAGAATAACTCAGAAAGGTAGATATAGTCCAAAAGCTATGGACAACTATGGGAGTAACTGGGAGTAACAGGAGACCCACTTGGTTTACCAGCAGAGCTGAACAGGCCAGAGTACCCTTGGGAAGGAGGGAGGGAGGGCTGCCTTCTCTGGTGGCTGCTGGGAAGAGCCCTGCCCTTACTGCAGGGCAGGATGCAGAGCCAAAGGAACAGGGAGCTGGGTGTACGGCCAGAGAGGCTGTCCTCAGTCCCTCCAAGCTGTGTTCTGCTGGCCTCTCTGCTCAGACATGCACTGCACATTGGGGGGACCTGCCTGAAGAAGGGCTCCTCTGTCCATTACTTCGCAGACCCAGAGAGAGGCCAGCTAGTGCAGCACCCCTGAGGGAAGCCTCTCTCCTACACGAAGCAGCTCCAGTGAGACAGGGCACCTGTGAGCAAGGATGGCCCCAGGCTCTCTGTGCACTGCTTAGGAAAGGAGGGCAGGCGCAGGGCCTTGTGGACAAGCCTGCTTCACTCCTCCTCTCTGCCAGCGGGAGAGTTTTCCTGGGGCTGCGATTCTGCTCTCCCAGTGACACATAGCTTTGACGAGCAACCCTGGGCTGCAGAAGCTGGACCACTGGTGCTTCTCCTTCAAGTCCCATTCCCCTGCCCTGTCCTTTGCAGCCCAGACCATGAGTATCCTTCTGAAGGAGAAAACCCCTTGCCCACTAGTGTTGCAAGCTATGGAAACATCGCTGGAAGAACTTCTGCAAGGAATACACGCAAGTCCAACCGCACATATCCTTGTTTTGTTATTTATCCTAAAGGAGCTCTAGGGCCTACAGGTGTTGTTGTGGCTTGCTCTCATCCCATGAACCTGTACTCGGTACACACATGTGTACTCTGGATTTCCCCAGTTGCTCTGCACCTGGAATTTGATGTAACGAAAGGTCCTGGGAAGCTCCTTCTGTAAAGGAATGAGGGGAGCCATTATTACACAGGTGGCCAGAGCCACTGTACATCACTGGGGCTCCTGACGAAGGAGGAAGCAAGGGCAACCACAAGTCCCCTTGCAAGGGCTGTGGAGAAGCCCTCTGCATCTGGAGAGCAAAGTCCTGGCCCCAAAGGCTTGCTGAGCAGAGTATTGGGAATCGGAGGAGCACTGCTGCCTGCGCAGCCTGGGATGCAAGGAGGGTCCCACTGAGAGTAAGACGTCTGCCATCCTCCCTCCCGCCGTGTGCCCTGAGGGGGACTGGTTCCCTTCCCGACCCCCTTCCCATTGCTGCTTTCTCTGCGCTGCCTGAAGGAAAAGGAAAGTCCTTAAGGTGAGGCAGCTACCTCAGCCAGCATAGCAAGGCCCCGTTTGCTCTCTTCTTGCCATCCTCCCCACAGGAGCGAGCAGCATGGGAGAGCAGGACCTGACTGGAGTGATCCTCTGCACTCATTCCTCCAGGGACTTGCGGACAACCCTCCCTTCTTCCCAGACATCCTGCCACAGCTCTTGCAGTACCTGCACATGGAATGTTTGAGCGATCTCCTTGTGCACGTTGTAGGTAAATGTCCCCAACACAGTTTCTGCCATTGCCTCATCCACTCCCTCGAAGACAAGAGTCAAAGGGAGCGGGTCAGGCTCAAGCAGAGCATCCGAAAAAGGGCACACTGAGGCTGAACCTGGGAACCCTTCCACACCTCCCTGGGCTCTAGTGGTAGTCTAGCACAGCTCAGGGTGATTCTGGATCAGCGTGCTTTGAGCACATGCTCCAGGATCCTTGAGCGTGCAGCAGAGCAGAAGCGCCCAGAGGCACAAACCCCCACGTACCCGCAGGGCATG
>NW_009930429.1:0-49314 GCF_000696875.1 Nestor notabilis | reverse complement strand
TTTTAAAAAGTTTATTAAAAATATGTTTTGCTTAAAATATTACTTTATAAAGCAAAAAGAGTACTGCAGGCTGCTTCTGCCAAAGGAAATATTAACAATTGCAACTGAAGAATTGAAAGCTTGTTTTCTATCACAGTGATTAGGTTTTAGAGGCTGGCTGAAGGGGAAAATATGTTTCTAATAGGATTTTCAAAGGTGTATAATCAGCTTAGATGCCCAGTTCCCATGAATCCCTTCAAAAGCTTTTTGAATTGATATTTGACTATTCCTGCCAGCTTAGTCAATACACATGCAGAAACATGCTTGATAAATGCCCATCTCAAATAAGCAGCCAACCCTTAGAGGCCAAGATGATGCTTATTTAGATGCAGAGGTGGATGCAGGCATAGCTGGCACACAGAAACAGCTCAACAGATGCTTGGAAGCTACAGAAAGTGGGGTGAGAACTGAAGTGTTCAAAGTAATGAATAACCTCCTGGGTGTGTTTTGAGACAAACAGTAAATGTGGTAAGGGATGTTTGAGATCTGAATATGATGGAAGGCACCTGTTCTGTTCTAAAAAGTTGAGTGAGAAAGCAGTCATGCATGAGAGAGAGAACAACAAGTGCAGAGGAGTTCTGCTTTTATCCTAGTGTTCCCGTTCCCCACATAGAAATGGGTGAAATATGGTTGCCCAAATGCCACGTACATCCTGTGGATGTATGTTTCTGAGAAAACCTGGCTGCAAGTGATATTTGAAAAGATCCTGAAAAACTACACTCCCTCTCGTGATGCACTCCTTTTCATTTTGCCATCTTCTTTCTCCCAGAGTCAGATATTGCAGACTTCGACGGCAGAAGTTCACTCCTCTACAGGTTCAATCAGAAGCTTATGAGCACATTCAAAGATGTGGTTTCTTTGAAGTTCAAGAGCATGCAAGGGGATGGTGTCTTATTCCATGGAGAAGGACAGCGTGGAGACTACATTACCTTGGAACTGCAGAAAGGGAAGCTCTCCTTGCACATCAGCCTGGGTAAGGGTAATTAGGATTATTGGTTCACATTTACTGTAATAGGGATTGTCTTGGTTGCTTTTATAAATATCTTATTTATATTAGGCAGTATCTAGAAACTCCAGCTGACATCAACAAAGCATGCTGTGTGCCTCAGACAGCTCACAGCTTAAATACTCATCAGAGAAGGTGGTAGGGGAAGCAAAAGAGAATAGACTTGGGTGATGTCATGCAGGACATGGTGCTTAGACTGCCAAGGCTGTTTTTAATAAAAGTGGGAGATGTAGCATCTAGTAATGTACTGTATTAGCAGGCAATATTATTAGTATCTCAGCCCACTGTTTATGATGTGGGGAATTAAAAGTAATCATAATCTAGTGGGAGCAAACTAGAGGTACTAAAACAGAGTTCATAGATACTTCTGCATTTTTCCCCTCATGCCTAATTATGTTTGTTTTAAATGCCATTTTTACGGAAGCTCATTAATTGTTTAGTCTCCAACTAGTATTTTCTTTCTGTTTGTTTAATTCATCCAAGCATAGAAATGATAATGTAGCATTTTTCTGATTTGGTATTTGGATGTTACTTGAACCATGTAGCTACATCCCAAGCCTCTGAATGTCTCCATTGATTTGTCTTCCTTTTACAAATGTTTCGTACTAGGATAGGAGAATAGTATAGTTAAATACACTGTGTTACTTCTTCCAAAGAGATGCTATTGTGAATACACACACTCTGAGATGAGGGTTTTTTTATTTTTTCCGGTGTAGCCCCAAATGTACAGATTTTAAACATTTGAAGTGCTTTGTGTGCCTTCATATGTCATGTCATGGGCAAGGGTTTTAATGTCTGTTCTTGAATCTGCTTGCATCTTGCCAGACTGTTTTGGAGCAAGTGTTACCTCCATTCTTCTGGAATATAAAAGAGGACACATACTCCTTTTCAAGAAGAGGCTCAGAAGTGTTCAGATGTGTAGACAGCTGGAAAACAGAAGAGTGCTTGAAATTACCAGGGTTAGAGTCTCAATATTTTTATGACTCTCGATCTAACCTCTTGGAGATTTAGGCCAGGTTTAAGAATCTTTTTGAGCTGAACAAAGCACTTGTGTTCATGTTGCTTCATTGACTTGTGGCTTTTTTTTTCTCTGAAAATGGACAGGTGCAATTTTCTTGTTAAAATACAGAAATCACATAGTTGAAACAGAAGTGTCAGGAGTGGTCTGTTAGTGTGAGTGAATAGACAGAATATTTTTGTGCAGCCTGAATGGAGGTGTTAAAACACCAGGGCCTCAAATGCATAATAGAACCAAGGGCACAGGCAGAGCAGCATCCCTTGCTTGCTGCAATGTGGGGAGCAGCATCAGGAAAACCTTTTGGTTCATCACAGGAATTTCAGAGGGGAAAAAAGTGTGTATGTGTTCGTGTGTGTATACAGACATATATAAATAAGAGGCCCAAAGAATCTAAAGCAAGTTTTGACAAGGGTTTGTTTCTGATGGGCAGAGCTTCAGTTTGCATCTAGGAGCACTGTTCTGTGCTTCCCTTGAGGCCCCATGCTTCAGTTAAGGTCCTGGAGGTAACTCTGGTGTCTTCTGCCTGTCTCTGCCCCTTCAGGGGACTCCAACCTGCACTTCAGTAACAGTCATACATCCGTCACCCTGGGCAGCCTCCTGGATGACCAGCACTGGCACTCGGTTCTCATAGAGCGCTTCAACAAGCAAGTAAACTTCACAGTGGACAAGCACACCCAGCATTTCCGAACGAAGGGGGATTCAGATCACTTGGATATTGATTATGAGGTGTGTGAAGCCCCTTAGGTTATAACTGGGAGAAGAGGCTGAATAGGTATAAAATGAATGTGATGAAAAACCACCACCCTATGAGCTGTCTCTTTCAGCAAGGTCTTTTCTCTGTTTAATAGTTCATTCCAAAAGAGCTCCTTTCATACTTAACAAACATAACACTACGTCAGTGCAACTCTGTATATGATAGTCTCAGTCTCTGGGCAAATACACATTAGATTATGCTTACACCTCAAAGTATGGCAGAGCTTGAGCTAAACTAAAAGATATAGCCTGGGTTCTAGTTAAATCTTCAGGGAGCAACTGCACTTATCTGTAGGGAGAGGTGCTGTGTTACCAGCTCCAATATGATTTTAATGAGATCATTGTGTACCATCCCTGCATCCAGTTGACATGACCATAGGGATACCAGCTCTGAGTTGTGCTTCAAGCTGCCACTTGCTTGGATTACAGCTCTCCACATAGAGATGAGCAGGTAAAGACCACTTTCTTCCCATTAAGAATGGAAGGCCCTGAACATGACTGTCAAGACAACTAGCTCTGACCCAGGTCCCTTCACATATAGGGTTGTGATGCAGAATGTCCTGGTCTAGGGAGCCAGAGCAGCTCAGCCAAGGGAGGACTGAACAGAGAAACAACCTGCCTACCCATAAAACCTGAGGCTGGTGTGCTCCCCTGTGATGAGGTCAAGATGTGGCAAACTGCAGTTCATATCACTTCAGCATTTTGCTGTTTATGGCTGATAGGCAGTAGAAAAACACATTAAAAAACTTCTATGTCCTCATATCTACATGCAGGGCAGCTCCTCATCCATCCCCCTTAACCAGTGCACACCTGTGTGTGAATTACCCAGGTTCATTTTTATCCCCATGCACTTGTCAACTGAGTCTTGCTAGGCCACAAATCACGGGGTTGTGCTTGCACAATCAGAGCCATCACCCTGTCTGGATGTGTTGAGCTGGCATGGTTCATTGCTTAAGACACCACAAATTTCCCCCCTGCACTTTGGGTTCATTTCTCTGGAAAGGATCAATTCTCAGCACGCCCAAGGGACAAAAGCAGACAGAACAGCAGTGGCAGGTGACTGCTCTCTGCTCTTCCCATTTTCCAGCTGAAATTCCCTTCTTTGCATTTCACAAAGCAGGGTGGAGAGAATGGTACCTGCCCCCTGGCACTGCTCTACCAAATCACAAGCGCATTTATTAAGGATAGCACATTTGAGCAGTGAGATTCTGGAACAGGTTCAGACTGAACTAGCAAGGGCAAAAACTGTAACTGCTTTTAAAATGGAGTTGAGAAAAACCATCTTTAAGTCATCAGCTTTCCTAATTTCAAAGTAATACAATTCCTTGCTTCCAGATAGAAGATTGATGCCAGTGAGGGAAAACTCAAGCTCCAGTGTAATTTACAGACAATTTTTCCAGATGTTCCAAAACAGGGAACATGGTAGAGAAGATCTTCAGCTGGTGTAAATCAGTATCACCACTGACCTCTGTGGCACTCAATCCTGGCCCCTGGTGCTTAGTTTTTCACACAACGTGTTTTCTTTCCATTTGCACTGAGGCAATCTTTCAATTGAACATTACAGCAACACAGTCTATTGAAAGTTTCTCTCAGCACACTTTAGGCATTAAAGGCCTTGCTGAGGGTAATAAAACTATTAGTTTGGTAATTAAAATTATTACCAATCACAAAGGAAACTGTTTTCTTGATAATGCAGTGGTATAATTGATATTGATTTTTCTTTTGGTTTTGAAACCCAGTACACAGTCCCTAAGCAGGAGACTGAAAGAATAGAACATGAAAGAAGGAAAGTCTGGTGTGCTAAGGAAGAACTAATGATTCTTACTCGAAAAAAACCACATTGCTACCACATAAGGCCTTATGCCAATAACAAACCTGCAAGTGGTGTAAAGTAGGAGTCTGTTCACTCTTTATTTCTCTGAAGTGATCAATTAGGACAACTGAGATGCAAGTTTATTAAGGACTTATTTTCAAAGAAGTGCTTTCAAGGTTATCCAGGGAGCTTTCATTTGCTTATGTATCCTAGCGTGTTAGTTGGAGTGGAAGTTAAAAAATTCCAAATTGCCCTTTATTTTTGTAATAATGAGCTGAGGTGAGGCATTAGGAGTCATGACAGAGAAATAATGCTGACCAAGTTCCAGCAGTCATCAGCGCATAAGTAGTGCCGCACAGCAGTGCATGCCCTTGCTGCAGTGGATGCTGCAGGATTGCAGCACAGCTCCTGGTGTGCTGGAAGCACTGTGAAGGGTGGTGGCTGCAGGATCCCAGCTCGTACTCTATCACTCACAATGCTGATGGCTGCGATGGCAAAATGAATAAAAACTCAGTGGTACCTCCATAAGACTTTACCAAAAAGGCTAGTGGAGCTCATTAGAAATCTGTCATATAAAATAATTATGCTCCAGTGATTTTGGAAGGTTTTTTTTTATTTGGGCTCTTTGTTCTCCCAGGGCTTTCAGCTCCCCATTAAATGACGGGCTGTAATCTGCACAATACTTACATTTTTCAGTACTCACACAACAGCACAGCAGTTTTTTTTAAATGTGTAACCTGCAGAACTTCTCCATTACACTGCTCAGTCCCATATACCATGTGCATCCATTGGAAAGACCAAACCACAGGGAAATTTAGGGAAAACGATTGCAAAGTGCAAACGGGGTAGTTTGTGTGTGTGATACTACCCTCCAGTGTATGAAAACAGAACTGTTCAGATATATGCTTTGTGGAAAGAGGTGCCTCCGGCTCAAGGCAAATCCAGTGTTCTGTGGGCGGGAAGAGTTTATTCCCCCATTGCTCAGCAATTCCTGGCCACTGTGGTCTGCTGCTGGGTGGCAACTTCTAGGCTGGTGGGGGCTATTGGCTGGAGACCATTTGAATGTAACGCTGTGATTTGGGGAAGGGGGGGCTGGTGGTACTAGGTTGGTGAAGTGATGTGTCAAGGCTCTTAAAAGTTGTTTCCAAATTAGTGAGCTGCCTGTGGCAGCAGCATTTCTCCAACAGCTGTAATGCTGTGTGGCCTGTAATTCCCTTGTTGGGCAGCCAGGCTTTGCTTCGTACTCCAAGATAATTCTGTTAATGTGACTTGGTTCTTAGATAATGTCCCAGCTGGTTGCATGGAGTGGGGCTCTGCCCTCTTGCATTTAGGGTGATAACTAAATACTGTTGTTATTCTTTCCAAAAGCTCAGTTTCGGAGGGATTCCTGTCCCAGGGAAACCAGGAACCTTTCAGAGGAAAAATTTCCATGGATGCATTGAGAACCTTTATTACAATGGAGTCAATATAATTGACCTAGCAAAAAGGCGCAAACCTCAGATCTATACTGTGGTAAGAGACAATAATGTATGCTTGCTTTTTTACTTCCATAATGTTGGTGCTGCTGGGTGCACTGAATGAGTGGAGTTCAGATTTAGTTAGCTATGGGCATAATTATCTTCTTAAGATGATATTGCTGAGGCTAACACCAGCCGGCACTGACTGCTGTGGTGGGAGTTATTGAAAGACACATGTGGAAATTAATACATTTCTCTGACTTTCCAGGTGTATTAGAATTTGCTTGGACAAACTTTTGAATTCCTTTCCCAAGATTAAAATTTGTCATTTTGGTGGAGTGATGGAATTCATAGACACTTTTGTTTTTTTCTGGTTAACTCAGATAAAAATCTTATTTTCTGAACAACGGTCCATCACTGTTGTGTAGTACAGTAGTAGCAAAATTCTATTCTGCTATTTGAGTTAGTATTATAGAGAAGAATAAATGTTTCTTTTAGTATCGGAAATATTTTCCTTTGTGCTGCCCCTTATATTCAGTGTATTGGCAGTTCTGAGAACCACTGACTTAGCACTAGTGTGTCTAAATGTGCACTAGTATATATAGGTAAAGCAAAAGGAACTATGGTCTTATCCAGCCTGCTAACATAAAACATAAATGTAAATTCAAATCACAACAATGTCCTAAAATTACAGATATATTTAAATATATCATGAGCAAAATAAAGAACATTTTATTTCATAAGAAGAGGGAACAGTACACTCCCCTGCAGCCTTGACAAATTGTAAATAATTCAGCGCTTTGCTTAGCATAAAGCTTATGCTTCACTCCTGCACCATCCTTTGATATATGCCTTTTGGCTAATACTGTGTCTTTGGAGAATGTAGAGGTGAAACTGCTTCTCTAGTTTGTAGTAATGTGTATAAACAGACTGAAGAAGCAACAAAACAAGCCAGAAAACCACAAGAAGTCCTTCCTTTTCTCACTTTTCCTGCCAAGGGTGAGGCTGAATATACAGGGAAATGGAAAATGGAAAGGTGAGAAGTTCCACATTGTGTTGCTGGCAGTCAGGACTGCCTCAAGGATGCTCACCTAGCTTGGGACTGGAGAATTTGCTTTAACAACCTCAAGTTTGATTGTTCTGACTCAGGACTCTAAGGCACAAATCTTACCAACTGTGTTACATTGCTCTCCCTCTCAACTTATTTTCTAAGGGGAGTAAAGTGCCCTGGTCTGCTTCTTAGGTCATTAAACAGTTCATTGTTTTGCCAGCTGAGTAATGGGAAGGCCTTCTTAAAGGGGAGAAGAAAAACTTTGTAATGCACTTCTTCTCTGAAGGGTATTGTCTGGGTTAATGTGGCCACAAGCAATGAAACTGTTATTACAATACTGGATTCAGCCAATGCTAGATTGAAAGTCTAGAAATCTTGCTTCTTTTGTCAATTGAAGGTAGTGGGGATGTGCCCCCATTGTTCAGTCTGCCTCACAGAAGTGATGGTTTTAATTCAATAGTTTTCAAAGGCTGGCTGCTGTACTGCATTTTGCAAGATTTATGAACTGCTGTGTGCTGTGTCTGTGGCACTTGTGTATGCAAAGTGTGTGGAAAGGTTGCCACAGTCATAATGCCTCAGAATCTTAGATGAACATCCTTCTATAGGAAACAGACCCCGTAAATCTGTTGTTTTCCAACATCCTTTCCATCACAGCTATTTATCTCCTCCAACAACTCTTGGGTACTTCCAGCTTTCACAGGCTGATCTCCATCTTGCATCTTCCTGCTCTTCTCCACTCCTTAGCAATTTACTTGCTCAAATTAAAACAACTTGTTCTTACTAAATGTAATCTTTTGCCTGCCAGACTTTTGCACTAAATGCTTTTACTCAAAGTTCATTGAGAATCTATAGCCCCAGGGAGCTGCAAGCTTCTGTGCTTCATGTCTTTGTAGTTGCTAAGGTGGTCTGGAGCAGAAATGCATGAGAGGAACAGCACAGAAGAATAATTAAATATAGCAGGGACTGGGAACCACTTCTTCCAAGAATGTGTTGTGTACCCATGTTCCCTCCCCACAAATTGGAGATCAGCAGAGATGGTTCTGTGTTAGTCCCCAAAATACCTTTGTCTTCTAACAAAAGATATTTGAGGACAAACTGGCCAATTTGGGATTAGAAAGCCATTAATGCTCAGAGACCTTATTTTACTTTTTTTGCCTCCAAAAGGGAGGCAGACTGTAACACTCAGTTTGCTTCATTCTCTGTGCCTTTGTGAATGTTGACACAGTCAGTGAGTCAAACTTACGGGTTTTTACACCCATCAACTTTGGTTTTTTACTGTTGACATCTTTCACACAAGCAGGAGAATGATACATCAGCTTTGGAGGTATAGATTTCCTCGTATGTAGTTCCTCATCCATATAAATAATAGTCCCAAACAAGCTGCATTTAAAGTCAGAGGAAGAAACTACAGGTTGTCAATAACAGAGAACTGTACTATGTATCATACTCTTGGGTGGTGGCTGTGATTATCATTCCGCCTTTTCTTTTCTGTAACTCATTTGCAGTTGTCAGACTTGCAGTAAATCCCCTTGAGAAGACATCTCTGGATAACAAGGCAGCCTGTCTCTTTGAACTGAAACTTGCCTTCAGAATTCCATTTTTATGTTGACTGATACTTAACCTCTCCACATGGTAGCCCTATCTATTTGGACAGTCTATCCTGTTTTGTTGGGTTTTGTGATTTATATTTTTTTCCCCCTAGATCATTGAGCGTGGAGAAATGATGGGGTATCTTTTATTTGCTCTCCAAAGCAATTACTGCTTTTGATTGAAAGAGGTTATGAGAAGGTAAATTTCTGTAATTATCACTGTCACGGTAATAGGGCTGGACCATTGGGAAACCTCAGAAAATGCCTTAAAATAAGCCATATTTGCTAGCTGTCTTCTCAGCACAAAAAAGTGCAGACTGCCCATTATGAGCAATTGTACAGCAGTTATGTTTCTTGGGCAAGTAGTTAGGGGCAGGGAAATATGCTAGTAGGAGCCACATTTACAAGACGCAGAAGCGGAATTGTCCTTCGCAGAAGGATATTTGACCTGTTGATATCTGTGATGGTGGAGTCCTTGTTGAAGGTTTTTTTGCTTGTTAAGGGTGTACGTAGATGCAGGAGGAGATGGGACAAGATGGGAAGAGAAATCCACTGAGAACTACTAAATACATCTCACTGAGGAGTACTGAAGATAAAAATAGCTATAGCATCCTGAAAATAGCTATAGTATCCTGGCCACCAGTGGTTACTTACTACTAGATTTGGGTGCACCTTTATAAACTGCTCTAATGTGATCTGTGGCCAAGGTATGAAGTGTTTTTATGTGCCATGAATTTGTGATGCCAAAAGAATCCACTGTCTAGCTGAAGAAAAGAAATTAAGAGGTTACGAAAAAATGCTATGTTTGATCTTCTCAATGCTCCACCCTACATACTCACTCAAACTGGTGAAAACCCTATCCTACTTTCCCTTCTATTACCTTTGGCTAATAAGAATTGCAGCTGTATGCTTATTTCGCAAAGCAAACCCTGCAGTGACTTGAGAAGAACGCAGGGTATTTGTAAAGTAGAATTTGTCAGCCCTCAGATACGCTTGAATTTCTACATTGGCCTGCCATGTGAAGTCGGAGTGACAATTCAGTACAGTAAGGGATGTGGTGACATGTAGATGCATCACTGTAGTGCCTCAAGGAAATAACCAATTGCCAGCATCAAAGAGCAAGGAAAGATATCTAGTGACAGGAGGATGTAAACTAATAATTCATTCTCTTTATAGAGAATCCAAACATGCTATTTTATTACTCTGATTAGAGATACCTTCATCTTGAGAAGAGTTTACCTGTCTATGCACATCTCATTCTACCAAAGTGCTATTGCAGGTGTTGATATTTCTGTGAATATCAGGCTGGTAATTTGTGAAGGCCTCTACTAGGGTTTAGAGAACCAGGAGTTAGATATATTTTTCATTGTTTGCACTGCAATCAGATTGTAAGGATCTTAAATAAAATATGTTGTAACTATTTAGTGACAACTTCCTATAGGTTTAAGTTGGATTAATTTAAAGCTTCTATGCAATTATTTAATGAAAGAGTGAGTCACACACAAACTGAATTTACGTTCTTTAGATTAGACATGTGAACTCAAATTCCAGAAATACTTGGTTCCTGTAAAAAATCGCTTTTTATGTTATCTTCTGTCTTCTTGTCTGCTCTCTGGGTCTTCAGATGAGTCTCCTTCACATCCTAACTGCAGTATGAAATAGTAAGAAAGTTTATACAGAATTAATTTTAAGGTCCCATTTTATTGTTGTTGAATGGTGTAGCAGGCTTCTTTTGAAAGAAATTAAATGTGTCACCTCAATCAAGGCTTTGAAAGTATTTCAATGCAGTTTTTCTCTTGAGTTCAGTTGGCATTGTCTATATTAAAGACTTCCACTCTGTAAATATTTATTCCAGCATATAGCTGCAATAATAAACTCTCCTTTTCTTGATGTAAAAGTTTTGTGTTACAGTTTTGATAGTTGTGATGACCACAAGGGAAGCAAGTCTTTCAGGGAGAGAGATCCTTTTTTTTAATAAGACTAGTTCACATGCAGGAAAATAAAATGACACGTTTTTGAGCAAAGGCGGACTTTTTGAGAGTCATCAGTATTTAGCAAATTACAGGTTAGAAACAATTGTTCAGAGTTTAATTTATTACACTATCTGGGTAGTCAAATTGAGTGAAGAGGATGGTTAGTACCTGCTGAGCAGAGGATGTTTCAAGGTGGGAGGTGGTAAGGTTGTTAGTCCCTGTAGGAGAGCAAGAGAGATGGCTAATTACTGCCATAGATGTTGCCAGAGGATAAGGAAAATGGGGAAGAATGTAATTTGCTGTAAAGCCAAGGCTTAAACATCTTTTTTTTTTAGAAAGGGACAACCTGACCCAGTCACAGTCAAGACTCAAGACCCCAGAGTTTGTGCAGTTCATACCTACCACTTGGGCTGGGTTTGTGCTATGATACACAGATGATCAGAATTTAAAAGAGAAAAATATAACAAAGATAAGTAACACACACATACAACAAAAAAAATGCTGATAAGGGTTGCTTTCTATGCACTTTTCTGTTTTAAGGTAAATGTGGCTCTGTTTTCATAATAATAATAAAATAAAATCTCCTTGCAGCTGTGGTTTGTTCCAGGTAATAAAACCTAATAAGCTGTAGATAGTTTACCTTGAACTCGAACAAAAACTGGGCTTGGATTGTGCTAATTTTCCAGTTTGATCTAAGACGTCCATCTTACCCACTTCTGGAAAGGTGTATTTGAAAGACTGGCTTCGTTCCTGCTCGTTGTTCAAAGGAGGAGGGTATATTGGTCTGGCTGAGATGGAGTTAATTTTCCCATCGCAGCCCTTACAGTGTTATGCTTTGATTGGTAGCTAGAAAGTGTTTTGGCTGCTGCTGGGCAGCACTTCCACAGCATCAAGGCTGTCTCACCAACATTCCCCCTCACCAGTAGGCTGGGGGTGGGCAAGATCTTGGGTGGGAACACAGCCAGGACAGCTGACCCAAACTGCCCAAAGGGATATTCCATACCATATGACATCTGCTCAGCAATAAAAACTAAGAGAAAGGAGGATGGGGGGCACATTCATTATTGTGATGTTTGTCTTCTCAAACAACTGCTATGCATATTGAAACCCTACTTCCTAGTAAGTAGCTGGACAATAACTCCTGATGGGAAGTGCACAGTCTTTGCTCTGCTTTATTAAACTGCTTTTATGTTGACCCACAAGTTTTTTTTTCCATCTTATTTTCTCCCTCACCTTCCTGTTGAAGAGAGGAGTGATAGAGCAGGTTGGTGGTCATCTGGTGTTTAGCCAAGGTAAGCCCACCACAGAGGGAAAATGTTAAGTGGTCTATATTTTTCTCATATTTTCTCCTGTCCTTTGTTGCCTCTTTTCCTGTCTCTGTGAGGAAAATACATATGATTTTCCAAATTAGCTCTGTATTTAGAATGTATTTAGAATTTGCTCCGATCTTTTGTCAGCAACTCTTAGCTATTGTACTTCCAAGTAGAGAGGAGGGCCACAAGGATGATAAGGTGTATGGAGCACCTCCCGTATGAAGACACGCTGAGAAAGTTGGGGCTGTTTAGCCTGGAGAAGAGAAGGCTGCGTGGAGACCTCATAGCAGCCTTCCAGTATCAGCCTACAAGGATACCAGGGAGGGACTCTTCATCAGGGATTATAGCAATAGGACAAGGGGTAATGGGTTTAAACTTAAACAGGAGAAGTTCAGGATAGGTGTAAGGAACTTCTTCACTGTGAGGGTGGTGAGGCACTGGAACAGGTTGCCCAAAGACATGGTAAATGCTCCATCCCTGGCAGTGTTCAAGGCCAGGTTGGACAGAGCCTTGGGCGACATGGTCTGGTGCGAGGAGCCCCTGCCCATGGCAGTGGGGTTGGAACTAGATGATCTTAATGTCCTTTCCAACCCTAACCATTCTATGATTCTATGATTCTGTATGATGAAACAATAATGTACCATTACTGTGAGCATAAGAATGGTAAAATGCTTCTCTTCTGTCCAGTGATGTATCTTAGGAATCTGTGATAAGGAACATCTAGAAATATATAGCCAAGCATCTTATCCCTGATTCTGTCATGGTCACAATGTTTTAGTTTTTTCAAAGCTGTCTTTTTTGTTAAATATTTTTTTTTCACATAGAAACATTATCTTAATATAAACAACTTAAGTCAACGTGATAAACAATTAGCATTTTATTGACATACGTGATACCTAGAGTGAGTGAAGATGGGGCAGTTCTTTGTCATAGGGTTGATTATCACAAGGATCTACTAGTTTCAATGAAATCTGGATCAGGAAAGCTTTCAGATTTCCATCATGAAATTTTGCTCAGAGAAACCCACCTCAGTGTAGGAACTTCTCTTAAAATATGAGACCCACTCTTGGGATGGACTAGTTGCTCACTTAGAGGACTAGTCCTGACTCAAGTAACACCATGCACCTTGTTGCTCCCACATCCTGTTTGAAGACAGTTTGCACCAGTATTTCAGGAGGATGGAGCTAGTATCTCACTTTGATTTGCTTTTCCGTGCTTAGCAATGCCTTGATTTAAGAAGTACCTAAAATCTATGTGGGTCTCCTGATATCTGTTCTGCTTGAGACAGTTAATTTAAAAACTGTATTTAAAGGGACCTTTCCCATCCTAAAATCCAGTTGCTCAGAGTAGAATGACAGTCTTTTATCTTACCCTTTTAAAACTGCATCAGAGGTCACCTTTTTCTTCTATTACTCACTTCGCAAATACTGAGGTCTGCAACTTCAGTCTCTTCACAGCTAGAAACAGTCCTCCAATTTCCAAGCTGGAGATATTCTTGCCAGTTTACCCACATTGGTATCTCAGCCAGGTCTGTGATTTTAGTCCTCCTACCTGTGATATTATATTTTTCTTTCTAATCCTCTGCAGAAAACAAGATATCCTTTTTATTGGGTAGTATCCCTAGAGTGGTTAATGAGAAGGTAAGTGCCCATTCAATGCTCTAACCTGCAGGTAGACTGAGAATTCAGAAATACTCATTTATAGTTCTTCCTGTTCCATCTGTAATCTTGGCCTGTGTACTTGGTAGACTATATGTTGAGGATTTCAGTTCAACTGTCAGTTTGAATAATTTCCCAAGTTCATATGACTTTTGATAAGTATTCTGCGAAAGCGAGGGGGATGTATAAGAAACTTATCATCAATTGCCCTGACTGTGGTGGTATAGCAGTCTTCTCTCTTCATTCAACAGTACATAATACTACATGAAGAAAGACTGAAATGGTTCATTAAGGTTATACAGGTTTTACTGAAGTCCTGCAGAAGTCACTGGAAAGACTCCAGTCAGTTCTGGATGAGGCTTGTGGCCCAGAGGATCTTCTGCGTAATCCTCTTCTATCCTCATCACTTAGGAACTGTGTTCTTCCATTTTCTTTTTAATAGTACCTGTTAATAAACAGCATATTGTTGCCTGTTCATTCAACGTCTTACTTGGCCAAGAACCACCTATGCAACCGTATCGTGCCTGCAGAAGTCTGGGGTGCATGCTCTTGAGACAAGTGACATGGCAGCCAGTGAACAAACTGCAAATATTTCCATTGTATTTAGAGCTTCATAGAATGTTTTGGGTTGGAAGGCACCTTAAAGATCATCTAGTTCCAAACCCCTGCCATGGGCAGGGACACCTTCTTCTAGATCAGGTTGCTCAAAGCCCTATCCAGCCTGGCCTTGAACACTGCCAGGGATGGGGCAGCCACAACTCCTCTAGTCAACTTGTTCCAGTGTCTCACCACCCGCACAATAAAGACTTTCTTCCTAATATCTAATCTAAACCTACCCTCTTTCAGTTTAAAGTCATTCCCCCTTGTCCTGTCACTACATGCCGTTTGCCTTTTAAACCACGACAAGTAGAATAAAAACTCTTTTGGAAAGATTTCACTGTTTATTAGAGGAGTCATTAATCAGTCTGGAGATAATGGACTCAATGAGATTCTCAAATGCCACATGATAGCTGGAGTTTCCAGCAGCTGGGTAGAGCTGAGCAGCTCTTTTATTTTCTCTAGGGATTAGACTCTTCTTATCCCATTTCCTAGCCAATGAGCTTTTACTTTTCAGTTAAACTGGGTTCAGTTATAAAATCAAGTGTCTGCCAGAAGTCTTGTGTGTACCCTGGAGAGTTCCAGAACTGCTGCCAATTACAGCAAAATGCTCCTGATCAGATACAGGTTTAGGGGGAGCTGTTTACTTTTCTGACTTAGACCCACTGGAATAATTAGTTTGTGAATAAAATTAAGGGCAAAGTTAACACTCTTTGTAATAGGAACCTATCCCACTTCAGTAACTGAATGTTTTTCGAAGCAACCGTTGTGTATTTCTTTTGCAAATTTTCATGTTACTGTCTCTAGGAGGGTAGACACTGTTGATCAGTATAAGGACATCAGCAACTATTGTTGGTGTGTGTTAAGTACATCAGCAACTATTGTTGGTGTGTATTAAGTACATCATCTGCTTTTGCTCTGGAATGCTGCTTTAAGAAAGTGTTTCCTTCCTAAATGAGTCAGTTGAACTGATTTAAGTTCCTATAGCATCAATTGGTTTATTTAATGTTTTTTTTTCCCAAATGTCCTTGCTAGTTTTTAGCTCTGACTAAAATGGGCTATGGCTTGTACATCATGGAGGTCTCAATTCTTGAACGAGTAACAGAGGAATCCCCCTAAAAGGCAAATATGCCTCTTTTCTCTCCCCCAAATATACCTTTAACCCCACATACATAGAAAATTGCAGCACCCCCTTTATGTGTTCCCACCTGCTTGTTTTTGTGGCAGGTGGGATCTGCTCTGCTTGAGTGTAGTCAATGGAGAGGCTACAGAGCTTGAAGCCTCAGCAGGTTTAGCATGGGAGGAGACAAGTATGTCTAGTCCGTATGTCCCAGCATTGGCCATGGATTCAGTCACTACTCTTTGCTGCTCCTGTTCCAGTATAAGAATTCTGCGCAGATCCCAGATGGCATGAATTACTAGCTAGTGTGAATGACTAAAGTACTGCTAAATTTTTGAAGGGGCCAAAGTAGTCCATAAGCTTAGGTAGTAAAATAGTAGTACATGCTGAGAACCTTGTATCAGAAGCAGACAGAAATTTGACCTTATGTGGTGGGCTGACCCTGACTGGACACCAGCTGCCGACCAAAGCTGCTCCATCACTCCCCTCCTCTACTGGACAGGGGGAAGAGAATATAATGAAAGCCTCATGGTTTGAGATAAGAACAGGGAGAGATACCTCACCAGTTATCATCACAGGCAAAATAGACTCAACTTGGGAAATAAGTTCATTGCCAATCAAATCAGAGTAGGATAAGGACAAATAAAACAAAACCTTAGAAACACCTTCTCCCACTCTCCCTTCTTCCCAGGCCTAACTTTACGCCCAATGCTCTCTACCTGCCTCCCCCCAAGCTGTGCATGGGGACAGGGAATGCGGGACTGTGGTCAGTTGATCACACGTCTCTGCTACTTCTTCCTGCACAGCGAAGGACTCCTCACACTCTTGCCCTACTCCAGTGTTTGGTCCCTTTGACAGGAGAGTTTTCCATGAACTTCTCCAATGTGAGACCTTCCCACAGGCTGCCGTTCTTTATGAACTGCTCCAGTGTGAGACCCTTTCACCGGGTGCAGTCCTTCAGGAACAGACTGCTCCAGTGTGGGTCCCTTCCACAGGGTGCAGCCCTTCAGGAACAGACTGCTCCAGCATGGGTCTCTTCCGTAGGTGCAGTGCTTCAGGAACCGAGTGCTCCAGTGTGAGTCCCCTATGGGGTCACAAGTCCTGCAGCAAACCTGCTCCAGTGTAGGCTGCTGTCTCCATGGGGCCACAGGTCCTGCAAGGAGCTTGGTCCAGCACGGGCTTCCCATGGCTTCACAGCTTCCTTCAGGCATCTCCCTGCTCCGGCATGGGTTCCTGTATGAGCTGCAGGTAAAGATCTGCCCCACTGTGACCCTCCATGTGCAGCAGGGGCACAGCCTGCCTCCGCACAGGCTGCACCACAGGCTGCAGGGGAATCTGATCTGCTACTTGGAGCACGTCCTCCACTCCTGCACTGACCTTGGAGTCTGCAGAGCTGTTGATCTCACGTATTTTCACTACTCTCACTGGCTAAAGTTGCACACGTTCCCCTCACCTTTATTAACTGTGTTATCCCAGAGGTACTGCCACCACTGGTGATGGGCTCAGCCTTGGCCAGTGTTTGGTCTGTCTTGGAGCTGACTGTCACTGGCTTTATTGGACAGAGGAAAAGCTTCTAGCAGCTTCTCACAGAAGACACCCCTGTAGCCTCCCTGCTACCAAAACCTTGCCATGCAAACCCAATATTTGCTACAGTGCTGCTGCAAACAGCTGAAACCATACTGACCACAGAAGATCTTTACTGGCTTATTTTAAGGTCATCTGAAAGTTTGTTGTGCATTACAAACATGTTTCTTCATCTTAACATTCACCATCTCCAGCACCATTAAGTCAGTCTAGGTATAGCTTGTTCTGCTGGTAGGTAAAATCTGAAATAAGCTTTGAGACAAAAATCCTACCCAAATGTTGCAAATCTTCCCCCTTGCAATGCAGTCTTGCATTTTGTTACAGCCTTCCACTGCTAGTGAAGCAAATTAGGTACTTGAGTGCAGACTCAGACAATATTTGAATATTCCCCCAAGCTCTGGTGTATGTATAAGATCTGTAAACTACTTACTACTTTGTGTGGTATTACTGGAATCACTGTAAATGCCTAAAATTCTAAAGAAAATTTGTCAATGGTGTTTTAAATGTCTAAACTTTTGAAAAGCTCTAGATAAGGTTAATGATATTTGTTTATAGTGCTTCATCTGACCATCTTTTTTTTTTTTGTAATTTGTAATGAATTCAATTGAAAATGGAGGTGGAAATGTAATAACAAAAAGAAGGACTGTGGCATCTCTTATGCAGGCAAAACCTAGCAGGTAGTAAAAATATTTTAAAGATTGAGAGAAAATTTCCATCCTACTTCCCACCTGACTGTTCAGGTGTGTTTGGGTAAGCTTTGGAGTGTGTTTGGGTAAGCTTTGGATTTTATCTCAAAACTCATTCTAATATGAATACATGCCCATGGATACCTTTTGCCATTGCTAAATATGATATGTTCCATTCTGCACCTAATTGAGCAGGGAATACATAAGTAGCTTGATACAGATACATATCTGTCAAGGGTTATTTCATCCACTGATAACTCGGTCTCTTTCTGGCACTTTATTTATTTTCCATTTTAAAATAAAGACTAGAAAGACATTTGAAAGTGATAGGAAACAGTTTCATTAGCTGTCTGAGATTTCAGATAGGAATTCCCCAAGCACTGTGCAACTTCCTACACATCTAACAAGTGCTGTTCATTATAATTATCCTGTTAGAATGAGATACCAGCCCTGATGAGAAGCCGTATCATGGAAAAAGCCTTTTACTCCAATGTTTTATTAGATTCCAATTGGTATTTTACAAAACAGCTAAACAAGCTGGCTACAACAATCTCCTGGAGCAGCTTTAAAAGATATGGCTTCTTTAATGTGTCCCAGCTTTATATATTACTAAGGCTTTATTTACATGGCTTGGATGACCTGGTTGAATCATCTGCAATGGTAGAACAAAACAGTGAAGTCATTTCTTCTACAAATTGCAGTGATACATGCCGGTACAGATTCTGCTGACTGCTTTGAGTAAATGTGCTGTTCGTCTGGGCAGATATTGTCGATTTTAGGGCCAGATGACTGAGGTGGTCAACTATGTTTGGCATTGAAATGGTGTTAGATTTCACCACACTTGCTGTGTATGTAATGTTTTAATAATTCCTCAAAATGCCCCGTGGAAACTGGGGGGCCTAGCACTGGATGGGAAATCTCACTATTGTTTCATCCCATTACAAGTCCTGTGTTCAAGTGACTTTTTCTTTGAGTTTCCTTATGAATTTTGAAGTAATTTCAGAATAATTATTTTTAATTATTCGTATTAGTATTAAGTGGACTTTCATGATCTGTAGTAACAGAAGGCTGTGTCACTCTCAGTGAAAGAAAACATAATGAGTACTGCTACCACAAGTTATATGTTGAGTATTTGAAATAAACTCAAAAATTTGCTTCATGGTTTGCCCCATGTAGTGGATTCAAGTAAATGAGGAAGTTTTGACTTTTAAACTTACGTAGCGTTGGTGTAAATGTGCAAAAAAATACTGTCATTAACAGCTGCCTTTTAGCTTATATTTGGAATAATCAGTTCATAGCCAATGCAGTACATTAGTTTCACATCTCATGGACTTACTATTCCTTCAGTGTCAGTTCCTGAAGTCAGCATAGATCCAAATGAGTTTGATTTTCTTGACATAAAGCTAAACTTGAGGTTGGAATGGGAGGTTTTGGGAAACACAAAGTAGATGTTGCCACCTGTAGATGGTCTGTCTGGGCTAGCAAATAAGCTCTTTTGTACCCAGGCATGGACTTGATAAGGGACATTATTTCAGCCCTGAGTGCCATTAGGCCCTGGAGTTTATTTATCTATGGATGTTTTGGGATGACCAAAAAATTTTGTCAGGTTTATTACATTTCATTTCTATTATTTGCAGGGGAATGTGACATTTTCTTGCTCAGAACCACAAATTGTTCCTATCACGTTTCTCAGCACCAGTCAAAGCTACTTGCTACTACCTGGCACTCCTCAAATTGACGGTTTGTCAGTCAGCTTCCAGTTTCGAACATGGAATAAAGATGGCTTACTTCTGTACACTGAATTGTCTGAAAATTCAGGACCTCTCTTGGTTTACCTCCATGGTGGGAGATTGACACTACTTATTCAGAAGGAGACAGAGAACCCAGTGGAAATCAGTGAAGGTACTTATTTTTTGATTACTCTCATCTGTCTCTCTTTTAAATGCAAAGGTCCAACCCCACAGGATGAAAGAATGATGAAATAAGGAAGCACCCAATATTCCTTTCTCTTTTCAAATTTTCTCTTGCTTTCCAGTGGTAGAACCACTCTGTGCAGCTTGAGGTAGATCTAAGCATGGAAAATTGGCATCCTGAGATCTCCAGAGTCAGTGTACCTGACAGTTAGCTCAGCCTCTATGTTCTTAAAGAGACACATCGGATTTTCTTCGGTCAGGTCACATGAAGACCTTGCTGTCTCCTGTCCTGAGATTGTGCTGAAGTCAGCTGGGAGCCAGCTCAGCTGCTGCACCATTCTCCAGTACAAGTTAAGGCAGATTCAGGACTGAATTTCTTCCTCTGACTGCAGTTTTACACTCTCCATTTATGCTATGCTCAGAAGTGTGACTGACCATGGGCTTCCTCTCGTCATGCTTCCTCAATTGGTCTCCTTAGCCAGTTTGCACATTGCTTTGTGCAGTGCAGGTGGTGGGATACAAGACGGTGAAATGGGGTTGCCTGTCTGACTTAAAATTCAAAGGAAATTGTTTGTAACCACTTACCAGAACAGCTATGCACTGTCTCCCAGAGACACCAGGGAAATGATCTCAGACTGTACAGCAGAGGCAGGACCAGAGTGGCCCAGCTGTCATTGCAGTGTGACCTATATAAGCCATGCTGACATCCCAAAACGAAATGGTCTTAGCCCAGGGATTCTGCACATCCCTTCCTGCTATGCAACCATGATGGGTGGGAGACTGGGAAATTAATTTTCTGCATATGTTGAATACCCATTTTCCAAAGGTGGATGAGTAAAAGACTGATGGAACTCAGATGAAACTAAATAATAGCAGTATTTTCTAAATGAGCAACTGTTTAAAAATATGTAATTTTAGAATATTCCCAGTACCAACTAAAAGAAGGCAGATGTGTCTATTAAAAGAAGCAGAGGTAAAACCTGACAGAGTTGTCAAAGCAGAGCTGTTCTGTGTGCATGTTTCATTTCTCTTTATGATAGAAAATGAGGCAGCCCTGCATCTATCCTTATTTGTGTAGCTTACTACAGCCTTAGCTTCCTGCAACTGAATGCTGAAAACTCAGTTTCCAGCTTCTATTGCTGTCCTAATGAAATTGTTGACAAAGCTGAGACAATGTCAATATTTGGATGGGTGTATTCATTTTTATGTATTTCTGAAATCATGAATCCGAGCCCAGCCTTTGGTGCTATCCAAAACATGCTAAACGGCCTATGTACATATGAAAAATATGCAGGAA
This sequence comes from Nestor notabilis, assembly GCF_000696875.1. Classification (NCBI taxonomy): domain Eukaryota; kingdom Metazoa; phylum Chordata; class Aves; order Psittaciformes; family Psittacidae; genus Nestor; species Nestor notabilis. Next base: position 28,447 of record NW_009930429.1, on the reverse strand, counting down.
TTGCAAGTGTGGTGCTCTGCAGATGTCAGGTATTGACAATAAACTCATGCTTGCTCAAGAATGGACCTATTTTTGCCCCAAATGGGACCTATTTTGTTTTGACATCTTTTCAAACTTCAGCAACATATTTCACTTCAAAATGGACTTGTTCTAGTTGAAAAATCATCCAGTTTTGCTGGGAAGCCAGGCTCTTATTCTGTGGAAATTGTGAATGCATTAACAGCCATTACTGTCGAAATTGTCTCATTTTCAAGTTCATAATGAAATAGCGTTTCATACATGTAAAACCCACTTTTTTTTTAAATTTTGTTTTGAACTGTTCTCACACCTCTTTGTGTCTCTAAGCGGTCATTTGTTTCTTCTGAAGGCTACATTAACGAAAAATGTTCCATTAGGGAGGGGAGTAAATACTAGTTGTCTGTGCCTGATCTCAGTGACTCCAACCTGACGGTAGCATATTTTGGACTGTAATTAGGTTACTTTTGATCTGCACCACAGTATGTGAGCTCAGAAGCTTGTCCACTGATTTTCATGGCTGTCAGAACAGAGAATGAGGAGTTTCTTTGCAGGCATGAGATGCAACACTGATTTTCAGAATAAGGAAACAAAAAGGTTATTTCCCACTTCGCACAAGTGTCTAGCAGAGAAAGAGGCTACCCAAGTTCCATAATCTCTCATGTACATTGTTAAATTCCTGGTCAGAGCACCAATCCCAGCTCTCACAAGACCCATGTCAAAATCCAATATAGAAAGGCTTTGGTACATCTGTCAGTAAGACTGTTTGCTAACTTAGCACTCAAGGTTTTGAGAAAGACAAATCCTACTGATACCCACGGGAATTTGTCACCTTTCATATTAGAGCCTGACATGGGGTATGGCTATCTCACTGACTCTAATCCTCTGCAATCTCAGGCATATGTTTAGTACCAGAAACATAGCAGAGATCTTCTCTGTGCAATTCTGTGAGTTGTAAGTGTGTCCCAGCAGACTGTAGACATAAACACCCACAAAATGGTAATAATGTGCTACCAGAAAGATGAAGGGCCTGGCTAGCTTGATGCAGTACCAGAAGCAGGTTAGATTAAAATGTGAAGTGACCCACTTAAATACTCTCAAAAGCTTTCCCTTTCCTGGGCCTTTCCTTCCATGCCAGTTTGTTTCCAGAGCTAATGAGTTCCTTTCAGCTGCCAGTTCTCCCTTTTTGGGGAGGTCAAATGCACGCTTGTGGTCACAAGTTGCAAGCAAAAGGAGGTTTGAAAAACAGAGTTATCTCCTGCACCTCTTTTTTCACTCTTAGTACTTGTTTTTTACCAGGCACCAATCTCCACGATGGGCTTTGGCATCCTGTTAATATCAATGCCAGAAGACATCGCATTACCCTGACACTGGATAACAATGCTGCCACTGCTAGCCATGCAACCACTGCCTCAAGGATCTACTCTGGGAACAGCTACTATTTTGGAGGTAGGTTGTTTCAGACAGGTGCAGGACAGGTTTTCATGATGCAGATCCTCAGGTGCCTCACCATTGAGGTCTTCCCAGGTGAACTCTGTTTGCAGCTAAAAGCAAATGTTGTAATACTGATCTTAGAACCTCTATGGAGCTGCAGGGCATACAGCACTGTGGGAAGATAGAAAGGTCTTGGTCAGCCCTGACAGAGAGAGAATGAACAGACTGCTAACAAAGCTGTAAAAGTGGACTACTGGTAGTGGTAGCCAGTGGGTACCTACATCTAGCTGGCAAAACATACAAAAGTTACATTAGCTGTATTAGCCACGAGTGGTTTTTTCTAGTTAAAAGTCTTGAGGGCTGGTAGTATTATTATATTCCTGTAGATATTGCTGTCCTGATCAGGCTCAGTGACTTTAAACTTCTGAGCTTATTGACATACGACTCAGATCTACAAAGGTATTTAGGTACTATGCTCTCATGGAGATGAATGTAGATACAGCTCAATTTTGAAAATTGAAGGAACAGTCTTGAAAAATACTACCTTCTGCTTTTTGCAGTGCAAGCATTAATTTAGATAAAGGGAGTACCATCAAATGTCTTTTTATCTAATAGATTTCTGTGTAGCACTTACCATAGTGAGGCTCTGGTCTCAATGAGCCCTCTGGATACAGCGCTAAGTGAGGATGCACAGGAGGCTTTGAATCTCAGAGCTGGCCAAATGCTGAAGAATCTCAGATACAAGTGGTTTTCCTGCTTACTGTCCACAGAATTTCATCCTTTTACTGTGTACATAATAATAATACATAGTTTCTGTGCAGCAGAATTTAACCCATAATGATTATACAGTTTGCACAGGGTTTTTTTATGGGATTCAGTTGCTATCAACTGTGGAGTTTAAAGACAACAGAAAAAAACCCACATTTTGATTTTGATTAGCACACATGAAACTTCATACTCTGATATTTTCAGTGGCTGGATGCTCTCTTTTTTCCCTTTCTTTTTCTTTCTTTCTTATGGAAGGCTTCATAACACAGAAGGCTGTGTAGCACAAGGAATGCAAGCACTTGGAATAATTAGTCTCTGAGTTCTTGCATCAGGAAATCCCAGCAGAAATAGATGAACATCCCAATATTATTCTGTCTCTTCTCTTTTTCCCACAGGGTGCCCTGACAATTTCACCGATTCCCAATGTTTAAATCCCATTACTGCTTTTCAAGGCTGTATGAGGCTCATCTTTATTGATAACCAGCCCAAGGACCTCATTTTAGTTCAGCAAGGATCCCTAGGGAATTTTAGTGATTTGCACATTGATCTGTGTGGCATCAAAGACAGGTAATTATTGTTTCCTCTTTCTTGTATTTGTTACTTTTTTCAACGTAGTGGTTTATAAATACAGGTTGCATTAAGTGAAATTTCTCATCTGCCAACATTACGGATATTAGGCATAATAGAGCTACTAATAGAAAATATTACAGCAAAGATAGGAGGACTGGAGGGGAAATGGTTTCAATTACATGAGGCTCTCTTCAGATTGACTTGTAGGAAATAGAGTATGCAAATTCAATCAAACTACAGATTGGTGAAAGGATTAAATTTTATGCATAAACACCATCTAATTGCTTTGAAGTTTTAGAGGAAATGAAAGAGAAGGAAAAATTATTTGATTCATCAGAACATGTCATCCCCTTAATATATTAGCTGTTTATGCTTAGAAGATCATTTACAATTTTTCTTGTTAGCTATTACAGCACAGCACGTTTATAATGATGCTATGGTACAACTCATGCGACATACACCCATTCAGTAGGACAATATAATGATGAAATGGCTGTATCTACCAGAGACACATTTCAGTTTAAATACTGATCTGAATCCCTCCTAAGCTAAAACCTGACAGGAAACCCAGATTTTCTCATAAAGACTAGAGAGGAAATAACCATTTTTTTTAAGTATTTCACAATTTCTCCTTTGCTTCCTATGGACTTTTAGTGTCTAAGTATTTCTGAATTATTTCAGCAAATGTTTACTTTGAAGTTAGTACATGGAATAATAGGTTCTAATATTGGTTTTGGATTGGGTTTTGGGGTGTGGGGGTTGTTTGTTTGTTTGTTGTTTTTAAATCTAGCTAAATTCTGAAAATGGAATTGCTGGAAATTTCACGTGCTTCAGATACTTAAGGGAGTTGTAAGGGTATTTTGGAAATGCATTAGTTGCCTGGAGAAGAGGAACTGAAGGCCATTCTCCATTATTTACTGTAGGAGGGTCAGCTGGCTGGCACTGCAATCTTTTGAAAAGTGGGCAAACCCCCTGTTATCTGAGACCTTTGTGCTCATTTTTGTATGTTCGTGTTTGTTAGCTTGTACGGAGAAAATGCCTACTCTGCTGATCAAAAATTTTTCCATGTTTAATGATGACTGAATTCAGGGGGATATGAATTTCACAGTTGGTATGCCTCAGATGGTAGACAGAATTGATAGATGTAGCTGGTTTAATGAAAGGAAGTAAAATGTAAACTTTCCTGAGAATTAAGAGAAAGAATTCTGCTGTTTTCTTGGAAAAAGAGATTCTTTAAGATCAAGTGGGCCATTCAAAGGCAACTTGTATATTTGTGTATTGAAACAGAAGGGAACTTCTCTGGTATGATGCAGAGGTTCTGTAGGATGTCTCCAGTGCTTATATTGTCCAAGCTACAGTATAAATCTGTGGTACTACAGCAGGTGTCTTTCTCATCTTCAGTATCCCAAGGACAAAAAGCATCAGGCTGTGATCACAGCATACAAACATAATAAGAATGGTGGCACTTTACATAATGATTGCCTTGAAAATATCACACATGTAAACAAGAGTTACATGTGGTCCGGTCAAGACTAAAGCACTCTCTTCCAATGCAGTTCTCTGGGCAGCCTTAAATTTGTGTGTCTGTACTATATGATCTAGGTAGATCTGCAGTAGTTACGCTTCTTAGTAGCTGGTATAGTGCTGTGTTCTAGGTTTAGTCTGAGTATAATGCTGATAACACACCAATGTTTTAGTTCTTGCTCAGTAGCGCTTTCTAGTCCAGGACTTCTCAGTTTCCCACGCTCTGCCAGTGAGGAGGGGCACAAGAAACCAGGAGGAAGCAGAGCCAGGAAATCTGACCCAAACTAGCCAAAGGGAATTCCATACCATAGAACATCATGCCAAGTATAGAAATTGGGGGGGCAGTTGGCTGGAGGGGCCAATTACTGCTCAGGGATGAGATGGGCATCAGTCAATAGGTGATGAGCAATTGTATTGTGCATCACTTCCTTTTTTTTTTTTTCTTTCTGTTAAGTTTTATTTCTCTCTCTCATGTGCCTTTATTATATTATTATTTTTGTTGTTGTTGTTATTACTATCTTTTATTTACATTGTTATACTGTTCTTAATTTAACCCACAGGTTTTACTTTCTTGCAATTCTCCTCCCCATCTCCCTGGGGATGGGGGGAAGTTAGCAAGCAGCTGTGTGGTAGTTTCCAGCTGGGCATAAACCACAACATATAGTAGTTATGATCATATAGCAGATGTGACCTACCTAGATAGTAGATATGACCACAAAACCAGGGTAGATTTTAAAAAAGAAAAAAAAAAGGGTTTGGCTTACACTTGCTGAAATTTATTCTCTTATGACTGCATTTGGTATATTGGTGGAGGTGCCCTGAAGGGGAAGAGAGAAGCCTGTGGTGTGGGAAAGTGTTGGTTTGAAGATCAGAAATTCCCCTTATTGCAAAAGGGCATGAACCTCACTGGCATCCTGAAGGTTGCAGCTTTCTCATTCAGTGAAACACTCAGTGCTCTCTCCCTGTCTGGCAACTCCAATGAAAGTGCTGAAGCTGTTTTGCAGGGAAAAAGGAAGGTGTTTTGTTATTTTTTTTTTTTGGGGGGGGGGGGGGGGGCGCTGGTTGGGTTTTGTTTGGGTTTTTTTTTTTATTATTATGTTATACGTTTTACATATCTGGGATGCAATCTTGAAAGAGGTTAAATTTACAGAACTGTTTTCAGGAAGTTACAAAAGTCATTTGAAAATTCACAGTGTGAAGTACTGCTAGTGTAGTACTGAGTCAAGAGTGGTCATAGCAGCAAGGGACAGGTGGAAAGAGGGGTGAAATTCGAACAAAATAAGGGAACCGCAGACAAGGGGCAAATCCTTTGTGTTATTTTGCCAACATGATAAATCCTAAGCCAGTGGATAAGGCTGGGGAAAGACTGAACAAGAAAGTAGTTGGGGAGTGTGTTCCTCTGAACCATTTTTGAAAATTTTAGGTTCTGCAAGCCTGTATTATGGTATAATTGGTTGTAACAAACTATAGATGGAAAGTTTTGGAGAACAGGAGATTTTAATTCTTCTCTAAAGACTGTATTGCTGTCTGGTCTGCATGGTGTACCCTTGAATATGTTTCCAAATCTTGTTCATATTGGTTCATTGCACGAAATGTCTGATGCTTCAAGTCACTGTAATTCAGTCAGTCATCATAGATCAACTAGTACTTTGTATCGCAGCATCTCTGGACTATGAGAAAATTGTGGTCTGGTTCTAGGTGTGCAGTATCTAGGGAGGCTGGAACTTGATGATCTTAAAGTCCTTTCCAACCCTAACCATTCTGTGATTCTATGATACTTACAACACTTATTATAAGGAGTGTTAAAACTCTGTAAAAACATCTTCCCTGAGAAATGTGATCACTCCTTAAATACAAGATTTATTGCTGAGTATTGCTGTAAAGCACGTGTTTTTGTAATTTTAATGCACGTGGGAATTGTGTAGCTTAATTAACATGTAAATGGGGCATTTGTCTTAGTTATCTAAGAAAAAAACCTCTTTTGAGGAATATGTCTCTATTTAGAAAGCAGTTTATTTCTTACAGGCTTGTAGGCCAGGCTTGTTCTAACCTGGGTTCTGAAAGCAGTGGTTAGGCAGCTCACTGCAACTTGTGCCTGCTCTTAAAAAGAGAATTAATTACTTTATTTTGAAAGACGATAAACTGGGACTACTATTGGTGCTGGCAGTATGTTTTTGAGAGAATCTAGTTGTGTAAGCATATTATATACGCAACCGTCAAACCCTCCCTCCCCCCCTAGGATTCTCTGTATAAAGTGATGAGCCTCTGTTAATTTAAATGGAGCCGTCTGAGGCAGAAAGCCTTAATATCTCACAATTTATTGTCTCTACTGTTTGAACTATATGTGTGCTCAAGTGAATTTGGCATGAATGCCTTCTGTCTCCATTTTGTTATTACCATTCTTCAGTAAGTATTTCTTAGGAAATAAATTCTCTGTCATTAGCTGAGCTATCAGAGAGTATCAGAGAGTCCATAGAAATATAGAGTGTTTTGCTGCCTTTCCATTTGGTGGCTGGGTAGACAGTGAAGATGATGATGTATTTGGAGAGATGAGAGAACTTGACCCTGTTGCTGCCCCTGCTTTGAGCAGGGGGCTTTTGCCAGAGACTTCCAGAGGCTCCTTGCAGCCTGTGACCCTGTGAATGAAGCCACTCAGCAGCTGCTCTGGTCCTGGTTGAGTGGGCAGTTCAGGATGTATCTGCAAGAACTGGGATTAACAGGTAATACACAGAAAATTTCTGTGCTTTCAGTAGGAAGTTAGGATGCTGTACAGTCTGGAGTTGAACACAAGCAATATGTCCCGATGATGGAAGAAGGTTAGTTAGCACTAATCAAGGGTACATATTCAAGGGTACACCATGCAGACCAGACAGCAATACAGTCTTTAGAGAAGAATTAAAATCTCCTGTTCTCAGAAACTTTCCATCTATAGTTTGTTACAACCAATCACTTAGTAATCACTCCTATTAAGTGATTGTTTCTAGCCCTCAGCTGCAGTGCCAGCTTCACTGATGTTCCTACTGCTGTATATGAAGGCATCTCTCATTTACCATTTCCTTGTACACTACCTACAGGTTGTCCTCAGGTGACACATCCTGTGCAAGGGGACATCCCCAATGTTTTCATATCAGAGCTATATCTGCTCCACAAGCCCTACAAAGTACCAGCTTATTTCCTTCTTCACCTCCTTCATGACAAAGCTTTTCCTGCAAATTGTTCGCAATGCCTTTTGGAACAGGACAGTAGAATCTGTAGAAGGAAGCAAATTTTATCATAGCAATGCACGTGTAGAACTCTTGGCATTATCTCCACTGCCTGCCTACTGTTAATCCAGCTAATTATTTCTTTTTCTTTTGTTTGTAGTGTGTATATTTGTTGTGGTTGTCCAAATACACAAATTGCTCAGTCTTTTTGAGGATGTTACAAAGTGCAGTGCTTACGCTGCTCCTGTTATGAAGTGTTAGTGGTCATAGCTGCTTGCAGTGAAGTTTTTCTCCTTCCAGTGAGAGGTAAAAGAAAAATGAGACAATATCCTGCTAAGTCATAGATGTCTGCTCCGTATTTAAAAGGAAGTAGATTTCATGTCATCCCTCTTTATTGTTGCCTGTTCAGGATTTCGGCTTGGTTAAAAGTGCAGGTACACAACAGAGGTTGTTTGCTTTACATTGAATTGTCAGAAGTGACAGTTTCTTACAGCATGCTGGCATTGCCCCTCTATGCTATGGTGCAGAGCAGGAAGTAACAAAGCAGAGATGTCTGGATGCTTCTCACAGGTGCTGTAAGTCAGAAGGGATTCACTCTCATCTCTTGAGTTCCACCAAGTCTCTGGCTTTAAGTGTATGGCCAGGCTTCCTGTCCTTTTCCTGCAGGTAGTGTGTTAGGGGAAAGACCATCCTAAGTACTTCTGGTTTAGAGGAGAAAAAAGAGAAAACCGCAAGAGGATGTATTTTTCTTAATGGTGTTTTCACTTATGTATTTCCCTCCTCAGTATGTTACAGTCTTTTCACAGACTTGTTGCCCCTGTCTAACAGCCTCCTGCAAATAGGTAAGGGATATCAAGAAGGATTACAGAGCCCTGGGAGCAGTGTTAAGGAGCTCTGGAGTGCAGGTATTTTTTTTCAGCAATCCTCCCTGTCAAAGGGAAGGGGTTTGAATGGGTCAGTCAAATCTGGCAAATCAACAAATGGTTACAGGTTTGGATATTTAGTGCAAGGGACTGGCTTTGAGAAATCTGGTCTACTAGGGGCTGATGGGGTCCATCTGTCAGGGAAGAGGAAAAGCATCACTCAGCAGGGTAAGAAATCACAGCTGCATCTAGTGCAGCAGCCACTTGGGCTGTGTGGTTGGAGCAGACCTCTTCATTCAGTCTTTTTAACACTGATGAAAGGCACAAGACTACTGTCCCCGGGGATGCTGGTGCTTCCCTTCCCAGGCTATTATGTGTGTGTGGAGAATTGGGGCAGAGTCTTTTTGTGCCTCCTTAAACTGACAAATCCTAACATGTTTCTTCAGGAGGGTGGTATAAAAGTATTGGTTTCTGTAGTGCTAATAAAGTTTCTCTTACCTGAGGTTTATTCAGTACTGTGATGGGCCATAAACTCAGATCATTTGAGTTTTCTTCATGCAACATTTTCTTTTGCTGGCTTAGAAGGGAAACATGCTTGCTGCCATTCCTCTGATCTAAGCAGGGTCCCTAAGCCATAGCATTGATACCAAAATACCAAGCTCTTAGAATCTACAGCATTTGTTTTTTGGATTGGGGGTCATTGGCCAAATCTTGAAATGCAAAATAGAGCTAGTGAACAAAACAGGTGGGCAAATGCATCTGGGTGAGGAGCAGCAGGGCATGAGCAAATCCTGTGAAGTAAATATTAGCCAGGGTTGCCACTTGGTATTTAGCTGTCCTAGGTTCATCTGCAGTCATGCTTCTAACTTTCTGTTCTCTGTAAACATGTACAGATCCCAAACTGTTTCTTGAATGGCCCTGCCTATATGAAAAGACACAAAATAGATCTAGAAAACCTAGATTATTTAAGTTCTGGTTCTGTAACCAGACGAAATTGCTGAGGGGAGGCAGCATAATGGTCTTCGGGTGCTAAAAGGCTGCTGCAGTGCAGAAGGGAATAATCATCTTTTCTAACCAAGATACATAGGAGAGCAGCCAAGACTGCTTGAGGAGACTGTCAAGTCTCTGTCACTGCAAGGCTTTACAAATAGCTTAAATGAGTCTGTGAGAAATAACAAACATGGGTACAGGTGACCCTGCCCAGGGTGTGAGCATGGACTAAGTAATTTTTTGAGTTCCCTCTAGCTCTGTGCGATTCTATTGCATTCACTTAGGCTTCTCCTCCAGCTGGAATAACTGTGTCTTGTTCTTGTTTTAGGGGTTCTGAAATGTCAATAACACTGCTTAATAAAAAAAAAGCAAAACCCAGAAACATGCGGGAAATAACTTTCAGGAATTCAGCTCAGGATTTCTCACACCTGTGGGAAAGCTCATTTGGTAGATGTATCACTCAGGCACGCAAGGCAGTGCTGTAGCAGGAAGAAGTAAGTGACCATGTAGGCTATAGGAAAGATTTAGTGGCTTTTTTTTAACCTGAGGTGTGTATGTTAAGTTTGGAGAGTTAGGAAATAGGGAAGAAGGAACTACACTTTCTAATAATTTGTCACTCCTCTGATTTGCTTTTTGCTTCTAAAAATGCAGGATTCATTTTTACAGTTGCAGGCTAAAACTCCGTGACTGCAGAATTTATTGCCCTGTTTTTTCTCGTCATAGTTTCTTTGCATATTCCATGTTGTCTAGAATGATGGTTCAGCTCAGCCTATGTACTTGTCTTTGATAAAGAGTAATTTGATTCCCTTCTACTTACCTCTCTCTTGTCACAAGATCCTCTGACTTCTTGAAGCTGAGGTGTCTATCCCTCTTCCAGATGTGGCCAAAATGAAGGTGAGAAGTTTGTAAACTGTGAGGAGGAGGTGGGGACTGAGGCACAGGAATATCTTCCCCTTAGTAAATCAAGCCAACAGTTGAGTGTTGATGCTAAAAGATGAAATGCAAATCCAGTTGGAAGTAGTCACTGACCTCAACCTTGGCCTGAGGAGCCCTTTTCAAGAAGTACATCCTCTCTGGGTCACTCAGAGGTGGTGCTGTGTGCAGCTCTGACTATAAGAGTCTGCCATTCAGGCCTCACAGCTCTTTCTAAAACTGACACTGTTCTTTTGTATGCCACAAACTGTTCTTTACAAGGAAAAATTAAATAGGCTAGGACTCTTCAGCCTGGAGAAGAGAGGGCTAGGCAGGGTTGTGCGAAGAAGAGCAGCATGAAGGAGGTGAATAATTAATAAGAATTTGCTGTTCTTCATTCAAACCTTGCACAGCAGCAAATTGGATGTTGTTAGATGCTGTAGAGGTCAAATATAAAGCGAAAAGCCAGCAACGCATACATGAATCCATAAACCACAGATTTCTGAAAGCTGGCAAAGTTTTCAGTGGGATGCTCCTACACTTATTTCATCAGCATCTTTGCAGGGACATTGTCAGAGTGAAGAAATTGGAGGAGAGACAGTGTTGAACTGAAGTCTGGAAGGAGGTGATAATCTTAGGACTAGGAAGCATAAATTCCCTACTGTTTCAAAAACATCATTTTCACTGTGGGCAGCTCTTTGTATCTCTTCTGTTCAAAACCAAAAAATATTTTGTCATAGCTGTGCTAATCTCAAAATATGTTGGAATCTATGAATTTTGCTAAGTACTAATACCTCCTCCACTGTGTTTTTCTCTTCCTATGTGGCAGTGGAATTGTGGGGGTGTGGGTCTGTGTGTGTGCGGGCAAACAATGGAAGGCATAGCCTGGGGGAAATTCAGGCAGCCTCTCATTTAAAAATAAATTAAATGGGTAGAAAAACAAATACACAGATGCTGAGAGTTCGGCCACACTGTTGAGTAGCTCTGGGATTTCCCATTCAGCAATTGGCTGGAATGCCAGATTTTGCGATTAGAAATACTAGCTTCAGTCCTGAAACTGAGTTGGTTGTTTTCTGTGTTTGGCATCCTGTTCAGAGAATAGATGCAGGAGTGTGGGCTCATGAGATATTGAAGCTCAAGAGTTGCCATGGATATTAGGAAAACATGCCAGAAAATCATTAAACCTCAGTCCAGAAACACTGTGGATTTCCAGCCCTTCATCATATGGCGCAGATGCTCCCTTTGGGCTGAGCAAGGCTGGCTGCTCTTAGAGCAGACGGACCCCTTGGAATAAAGCAGCAAGGGCTGTGGTGTTGCCTGCAGCCTGAAGGCATGGGTTGATTAATCTCATCCACTTCTTACATACAGTGGGACAAACTGCTTTGCAGCGTTAGTCACAGAGAAGAAAACTCAATTTCCAGTGATTCTGTAACTCTGTGTGCTCATAAAGAGTTAAGACCTGCCAACAGCTTGGATCTGCCAACTTTTCTAAATTCTGTGAAGGGAAGTGCTTAGGAGTCATTACAGTTGGGATAACCTGTGACAAATAGCTGTCCTAAGGGGAAAACTGACCTCATTTTCTCTGATTTGACACCTTTTATGGAAATAGTGTTCTTTGCCCCTCAGGATGGTGCTAAACAAATGGTTGTTTCCACCAGGTTTTTGAGGAACATCCTTAGATGTGGCACATCCTCTTGAACACATCCTTAACGATGATGTTGGTTGCATTATTGCTTTTGAACTCCTATAACAAAGGACATAGTATTTAAGTTGGCTATTGACAGAGAAAGGTCTGTTAAGGAGACTGACATTTCATATGATTCTGCTATTTCTACAATGGCTGAAACTCTTGACTTTTTGTTAGAGAGGTTTACCTGGAGAGAGGTAGGGACAAGGCAGATGCAGAAGCAGCGTACTGTACAGCCATTGTTATATTGTCATAAGTTCTATACACCATTTGTGCTTCAGTATATGAAAATAAGTAGTCATGGGATTAACAAGGCCATTTATGTGTTGAACCTGTCATTATTCATAAATGAATTATGAGGGTAGTCAGAGCCTGCTTTCGTTTAGGCTCAGATTCACATGAATGCATGCATGCATTGCTCTCCCTGTCTACAACTACTAGGGTACTTTAATCTGATTGTTGCAGTGCATGTTGATTTGTGCTGATGAAGCTTTGACTGGGTTGTCCTATTTTTACTGGCTGGCACCCTTCCCTCGCTATAGCAAGTACTGACAGTATTTGTCAAGGACAACACTGGGAACTTCAGTTCCCTTCAGTGACCTAGGGTAGGAGGGAAGGAAAAATAAAAGTTTCATGTTTAATCCACCTTGACAGATGGATGGATGGTGCATCTTGGAGGATATCCTGGGAATTCCAGAGATCTACAATGAGGAACACAAACCTGACCTCAGATACTTTCTTACGAATCCTGAGTGTTTCATCTCTGTAGCATCAGCAGGCAGACACAAGAACACACTGATGTTGCTGTCCTCATTAAACTAAGATTAATCTGCATATTCCAATTCTCCTAGCAAATAAAAATGGAGAGAGCAGCATGTGATATACATAATAATCACTGCGATGGGATTGGCATTAACGGTTTACCTCATTAGGGAGAAGCATACTGAGTTGATTCATGAGTTTGCTTCCCTGTATGTACTATTTGAGTTATGGAGCACAAATAGCATCCTAAATCCCTATCCTTTTATCCCTACCCATGTTTTATCTGTGAAAATTCTTCATAACATTTTCTAAATAATTAGCTTAAAGTGTTCTTTTTTCTTGCTAAATGGAGCTGACCTTTCAAATCCTGTTTTATGTCTGTTTGCTTTGTAGATTTCATTAGATTTTACTATAAATTTTTACTTGCAAAAATAATATTTTTTTTTTACGTTTTCCTCCTTTTATTTCAGTACTGAGCTTAACATTGCTTCATGTGTTGTACTGTCAAAATGGGCCTTTGGGAAATTAATTACTATTGCAGGTGAAGGGTGATAGGATAAATCTGATGAAAGCATAGTCTCTCTGTGTATTTCCCAAATCTCTAAGATTTAATGCTTCCCTGCAGCAGAAGCCAAATTTTATATGATTCCTACCCCCCCAAATTTAGTCATGCAAATGAGAAAATACCCTGGCTAATTATGCCAAGTGAGTTTTAATTTCATTTTTTACAGGCTGGGATTGAAAAAGCAAACACTTAATATTGCATTCGCTGCCACATAAATACTTGCAATGCATTGCAGAAAGAATGAAAAAAGAAAAAAACAAACCACAATTTGGCATCCATTCTTTTCCTTCTCTCTAGTATTCATATTTTTAGTATTTAGTGTCTTCTCAGCAGAAATGACAGTTATTTTATAGTCCAGATTATTTTCTCTTTGCAGGAAACCATCTGATGTTTTCCTTCTTGGTTTTATAGCAACAAGTCTGATGGTTTTAGGTCACAATACTTGAATTTGGGTGTTGATCAAAGCTGGGACAACTGAAAGACATAAGAGGAGATGTAATCTGTCTTATTTTAAAATATTCCTGATCTTGGGTAAATCCCAAAGTAGATTGGAATATTGCCCACGTATATCTCTATCATCAGCCAAAACAAAACATATAAACTGCAGACCTTCAGATGCTGGAATACCTGGATCTTTCTCTAGAATTTTTTCATCAACTGCTACATACAGGAGAGGCTGTCCTGTCTAACTATAATGATCTCGTGGTCCAGGTTAGAGTTCTTTCGGGTTTTTGTGTCACCTTAAAAGGATGACTTCAGTCCTGTGATTGACTCTTTTCCCTCTCACCTTTTGTTGCCTGTTGCCAAGTGTAGGCTTTGGTGGATGTGTTTACAAACAGTACAGGGCATACTGAAGCATCATAGACTCCTAGAGTCATAGAATGGTTTGGGTTGGAAAGGACCTTAAGATCATCTAGTTCCAACCCCACTGCCATGAGCAGGGACACTTTTCATGTTTCCTTTCAGTTTCTATTTTAATTAAGGAAATTGTGGACAGGTTTTCAAAATTTTCCTTTTCTCATGCTTGTGTTGGTACTTTGTAAAACACTGACAATTTGCTTTATTTTTTTACAGCAAAAATTACAGCTCTGATAGAAATGCCTCTTTCATCAGAGGCATTACAGAATGTATCTATCTTTTTCCTCTTTCTCTATGTCAAAAAAAAAGCAAAACACTGGAAATCTGGATACGGAAATGGAAGGGGGAAAAATATTTTAAATCCAAGTTGTGTTACATGGCATGGGAGGAAAAGGTGAAAAAGGTATCTTAATGGCTTAATCCCTCATAAAGATCCATATAAGTGGAAAAAACAGTATTAGAAATAGAACATATCATGTTCTGTGAGCGTTGAAGAACCCCTGGGGTCCTTTCCAAAATTATACACCTACATAACAAATTAGACATGCTAACTAATTAAACCATCACAGGTATTTGATTTTGGAGTATGAGTCTTGGAAACCCCCTCAATACCACCCACATTTCAGGGTGGAGGGGTAGGATGCCGAAAAACTGGGCAAAATTTAAAAAATTCAAACCCAGAGCACCCAAAAACTGAGCATCGGAATTAAAATACCTGCAGTTCTGAAGAACATCCCCCAGTCTTCATGTATCTATTTTAATGTTTAAATGTAGCTGAATACTGCAGGAAATGACAGAGTTTTTCTCTCTGATAACTTAAGGGTCAACTAACAAGTGTAATAAAAACAAATAGAAGAATTCCCTGCTCTTAAACTGGTATATGGTCTTCGCACTGTCAGATGAGCTTGGTCTGTGGTGGTTATAAAGCAAGCATACGTTTGTACAGAACAAAGTCTACGTAAAAATAGGCAGCTACAGTGGAAGATGCTACCACTGAAGAGCAGGGAGTTTTCTGTCCTTTATATTTCTTTAATGTGAATGAAAGGGAATGCTCAGATTATTTGGACAATGCCAGACACTGGTTCTGCCTGTTCTGCATTATTTTTAAGGCTTTTTGTTTTCCCTGAATTTTTTTCATACGTGCAAGACCAGCTGCAAAAGATGATTCCATACCCATGAAGTGCACTTGGTCTGTAGAAATACTGTGTTTCAGAACAGAATACAGTTTCTGAAGATTCATCTGCCACACTTACATCACTACATCTGAATTTGAGATAGATTGTGCTTTAATTTAGATTTGTTCTTTTCCAGATATGTTTGTTAGTTGTATTTATTTTCACTTGAAGCAAGAAAATGGTGCTGAATTTAAATTTCATTTACTTGATGCCACTGCAGAGCAGTGCTGATCTGTTCTTTTGAAATGTGTTTAGTAAATGTTTTAAGGGGTTTGGGCAGGGTGAACTCCTTCCTGTAACTGCAACAATTTGTACATGAGGAAGAATGGTGGAGTTTGTCTTTGATACAGAGTGGAGGGACTTCCCACTAGTGGTGAAGAGATGATTTTGCCCTGAATGAAACCCCTGTGGAGAAAGAAGGTGGCTTCAAGTTTGATAGGGGACTTCTTAGGTGACCCAACTTTTAGAATCCAACTTGAGTGTGGAATTGCATTTCTGGGGGAACCTGAATAGCGCTCCCCTCTATTGTTATTCCTTTAGAGTCAAAATATATGGGATGTGCAACCCCATACATTTTGCAACCCCCATGGTAAATTAAAGGCCAGCTATAGCAATGTATGTAGGATATAATATCCTGTCCTTGTTTGTTTGGTTCGTTTTTGCAGATGGCTTTTCTGCTTTTGCTTTGTAAAATGATGGATTCTAAATGAAACAGCTGTCTGTACAGAAGGGTTTATTTGTTTCCTATTTTTCATTTTCAGATTTATTTATATAAAATCCTTTTTGCTGATGCCAAGCCAAACTGTCAGCACATTTGCCTCTATTAAAAATGTAGGTGTTCTAAGAACAAAGCAATCAAACATTAAAAAAAAGCCTTTTATCTGACTCATAGGTAACAGTCTCTTTTCCCTTCACTTGTGCCAAACCCAGCACAACCTTCTCCCACAGTTCTGTCCCAGCCACATGCCTGAGGGAAGTTAGCACCAATGTTCAGATCTTCTAAATGTTGGTCTCACAATGGTGTGAACATGCAGCCTGAGAACCAAGGTGGCCAACAATGGATATAATAATGTATTTTAGAAGTTCAGTCATCAAGTTTTGCAAATCTCAAAAAGAAGAAAACCTGAAATTTGAAATTTGAAACTAACAAATTATTAAAATTACAAAAATGTATTTTTTTTTCTTTAGATTTCTTTTACATCTATTTAGTGTGATAAAGTCAATGATTTCCAGCATGGAAAGGAAATTCACATTGTTCTTGTTGAAAGCTTATTCACATTGTTCTTGTTCTGTTTGCACTCCATGACTTCTCATAACATTTAGGGAAGAAAATACGGATGGCTTAAAAAAAACCCAAAACTGAAGTATGCCACAACGCTTTTTAAAAAGTTGTTGTTCAGTTTTCTAAAGTTGCAAGAAAGAATCTGGGAGGTGTGTTGATGAGCAGGGAATGTGTGCTGAGGAATACCAAAGATCTGGAAGGTGTTAACATTTCTGCAGCCTGTCCTAAAGTTCTTTTTACTCACTCTTTCTTCCCTCCTCCCTCTCGTTCTGGAACTTTCTTTTTTTTTTTTTTCTTTATAGGTAAGGAGATCTAGCCCACTATTTTTCCACAGAGATCCAAGGCAAGATAAAAGTAGGATATGCTCCTGTGGTACTTTCTTTTCTAATGCTCTCTGATCTTCATTTGTTTTCGCCTTGGTAAATCCCTGAAGTTGTTACACACTGTCGATATAGTAACATTGGTGAATTTCTCTTCTAAATGTTTGTCTGGTCTCCCCTTGAATACATTTCTTGTATCCAAAATAACTTTTGGCAAGGAATTTCACAGGTTTAGAGCTCAGCAGAGCAGGCCCAAAATCCACGCTGTCGTAATTGGCCTCAATCTATTGAGTTTGGTGCAAAGACATTTTATTGAAGCGAAGTGTAGGCTGTTACAGTAACACTATGAGTTTCATCATACATATATGAAGTCATCGCTGTAAATGTTATATTTTGTTAATTATACATGAAATAGCTGCAGCCCATGAATAGAAAAACATAGTGAAATAAAATGATTTTGAGATAAGTTCAGGCAAACGCTTTTTTGATAGAAAAACATATATGCCTTGTGTTTTCTTGTTATGGCATTGTTGAGTTTTAGGTACTTAGTGGTTGTCTCAAAATGATGTATTGACAATATTGAGGAGGTGCGTGCTATTCTCTCTGAATAGTTGGGTTGGTTTGATTGGGTCTTTTTCCCTCTTTATTTAGGAAGAATAAGGAGTGGTGCAGGCAAGACATGTTGTGCTGACTGTAGTGATATCTGAGAGGTGCTTATTGAAAGTACCAGGTTTATTTCCAGTGAAGTGTAACATCAAATGTGCAGAACTCCTTCAGCCTTCCCACTCGAGTAATTTTGTCATTGTTGTTTCTTCATCATTCCTATTAAAAGGCCAAATTGTGCCCTCTAATGCCTGTGCTGTTTGTCCTTTGAATTCAGAAGAAGCACGCATACAGTTTTGGAGGTGAATGTTTCATCTAAGGACAGTGAATGATTTTGTGCAGGCTCTGCATATTGCTTACTTAGATGTATGGTTAAGGTGTGTGTTTTCCAGTGTGGCCAGAGGAGGGAAAATTTTATTTGCTTCATTTATTTTTTCATAAGACTCATTCACCATGAGATATTCTATGAATTAATCTGGAATCTGGAAGATCAGAGTCTCTGGTCTGTCACAAACTGTCTTAGGCAAATTATTAAATTTATAAGTGTCCCATTTATGATACTCACAAAAAATGAGTTGATCTGTTTGTTCATTTCAATTCCAAACAGGTCAGCAGCTGCCTGCTGCAAAGTTTTGTCTAAGAAACCTTCCATGATACCACTGCGTTTTTTGCTAAACATGCTTGATTCTACTAGAATGCAAATATTAATTTTAAATTATATCTATTTAAATCCTTCAACATGAGGATCCAGGACAGTTAGCAAATGGTACAACCTGTGATTTATCCATGCCTTGGTTAATTCTAGTCATAGTTGTTCCTTAATTTTTAGTTCTCTGACTATTAGGTTAAATTTTATAATGAAGACACAACTGCTCAGCAAGAATGGGATTATGGTAATTATTACAGTTGCAAAGAAATTTGTTTCATAAGCTCTTAGAAGGGTTAGTTATCTGACCAAAAATAAGATCAATGTGGTTGGTGCTAATTAAAGCAAATAGACTAAGGAACAAAAAAGGTTTAATTCTGAATTTATGAATATCATTAAAAGCTTACATGGCTAGTTTGACTTGAGTTTTGTGCATTGTTGGTAGAAGAAAAATTGCCTGCATTTATAAGACAAGTAGAATTGAGAAGTGGCCTTCAACTCTGTAAAGTCTTTAGAAGGAAACTTTTGAGGGAATAAATGTGGCTAAGCCTCTGATGCAGGCCTTTGGCAAACCACAAATGACTAGTAATTGGCTCTACTGCATTGGGTTAATTAATAAAACATAGCTTAAAATAGGCAGAAAGCATATTTGTCTGTTACACTGATGATGTAAATTATGGTAATAACATAGTACTGTTATTTTTACCCATTGAAAGACCTTTGTTAACATCAGATACTTCTTGTTGCCAGCACCCCGTGATGTGAACATAACTACTGCTGTTGTACAGATGACATAAATGAATGTTTGTCACCAAATAGCAGGTAGAAGCAAAGGCAATATGCTGAGGGCAAGGGCAGGCATGACCAAAGCAGAAATATGAACAAATCTGCTCTTACAGACTAATGTATGTCACCCCAGAGCTGTTGAAACACTGTGCTTCTCCTGCAGCTTCTAGGATAAAGCTGTTGGGGAGTTACTAGTTCAAGGGAGCTGGTACAGTCCTGCAGAGTATAGCTGGTTCAGATCAGAGGCTGCTCTTGCTTGCTTCAGCATCAACCCAAAGCCTCTAAATCTCTTTTTACTATTGCCAAGAGTAGACGTAATGGCAGAGAGTCTGGCTTGCCTGTCACTGTACCAGCCAGGTGTTAGGGTCTGTTAGATTATTTCCCAGCATGCCATTAAAAGGTACTCCAAATGGGACAGTATTGGGCCCAGTCTTGTTCTACTTACTCATCAGTAATCTGGATGAAGGGACAGAGTGTACCCTCAGCAAGTTTGCTGATGACACAAAACTAAGAAGAGTGGCTGATACACCAGAAGGCTATGCTGCCATTCAGCGAGACCTGGACAGGCCAAGGGTTGTGAAGAGAGGATTCTAATGAAGTTAATAAAGGCAAGTGTAGGGTCCTGCACCTAGGGAGGAATAACCCCATGTACAAGTTAGGGGTTGACCTGCTGGAAAGCAGCTCTGCAGAGGACTTGGCAGTCCTCGTGGACAGCAAGTTAACCATGAGCCAGCAATGTGCCCTTGTATCCAACAAGGCCAATGGTATCCTGGGATGCATGAGGAGGAGTGTGGCCAGCAGGTCAAGAGAGGTAATCCACCCCCTCTACTCTGCCCTGCTGATGCCTCACCTGGAGTGTTGTGTCCAGTTATGGGCTTCCCAGTTCAAGAAAGACAAAGAGCTACTGGAGAGGGTCTAATGGAGGGCTATGAATGAGGGAACAGGAGCATCTTTCTGAAGAGGAAAGGCTGAGAGAGCTGGGTCTGTTTAGGCTGAGAAAGAGGAAACTGAGAGGGGATCTGATCAATGCATACAAATATCTTAAGGGTGGGTGTCAAGAGGATGGGGCCAGACTCTTTTTCAGTGAAGACCAGCAACAGGATAAGGGACAATAGGCACAAACTGAAACACAGGAAGTTCCATCTGAACATGAGGAAGAACTTCTTTACTTCAAAGGTGCAGAGCACTAGAATAGGCTGCCCAGGGAGGTTGTGGAGTCTCCTCTGGATATATTCAAAACCCACCCGGACACGTTCCTGCATAATCTGCTCTAGGTGAACCTGCTTTGTCAGGTGGGAGGTGGCGCTGGGGGGTGGAATAGATGATCTCCAGGTGTCCATTCCAACCACAACCATTCTGTGATTCTGTGACTGCCTATTCTCCACAGCACTGGAAAAAGCTCTCTGGTGAGCTGGAAAACCAGGCATGTGTTTCCCATTCGTTTTCTTCATTTTGTATCTGAGCCCAGTGATTAATAGAAGCCATAGCAACAATTTTTATACAACCAGTATATCTTATAATTGTTTCAAAAGATGTTAAAGATAGTTATAAATAACATACTTTACTATTGAATTCCTTATGTCTCTAGTGTTTAATAAATAATTACGATAATAATTGAGTAAACATTAATAAAATAATTAATCTTTCATATTAATATTTTATATTTATAATTTATGTATGATGGTATAAATTGTGATAAAGTAGACCTGAGTTCTAAAATTAATCTCAGACTCACACTTAGACAAGTATATGTATGTATGTATGCACATAGTTGCATACTGCATGTTGAGGACAAGAGCTGAGTTCTGACAGGCCTCTCTGCACATAAACAGGTTTCTTTAGGTTGTCATTGTTTGGCAGCTCTAAACAGCCTTGGACTCAGGTAAGTTGATGAATGCTTGGCTGGTGGGGTTTGGGAGACCCATGAAGACGATGGTCTTTAGTGGCATACAGGTTTTCTGCTTGCATGCCTAAAATGTGTTTTAATCGTACAAGATTCTGAAAGAAACAGACTGAAAGCCACAGTTAAAGGCAATATGCACACTTACATGCTGTCATAGTGTAAGCCCAGCTGGTAACACAGGACTGCACTAGCTACTAAGAAGGAGAAAAATAACTGTTATTGCTGAACCCAGGATACATGCAAGAACATTTCCTAAGGATGAGATGAGTAACAATAAAGCCATGTCCTCAGCTCATACATATCTAGGTAGCATCAGTGACTTCACTACTAATACCATTGAAACCTCTGGGATGTAAAAAGGGGTTTGAAGCTCAATTTACAGCAAAGCACACCTTAATGGAGTGCTGGAGTGTGAGAGAGAAATTGATTGCTTCTTTTCTATCCACCCACTCATCACAATTGAATCAGTGGTATAAACAAGTTACTCATTTTTTTTAAAGTCAAACATGCATTATAAAAGAGATTATCTAATATATAGTAAGTGGGAGGGGGAGAGAAAGACAAAAGAGGCAAACAATGAAACCATCCCTGGTGGATGGTGTAACTCCATTGCACTGCCCATGTTTACATCAGTGTAGTTCAGATCAGCATTCACTTCTTGTCCGGGAGATTGAATTTATCTCCCACAGTTTTTGTTTCTGTTCACTTCCCAAGCTGCATGCTATTGTACCTCTTTCTTCATTTAATAATTTGCTTCACAATAACGCTTTAGAGGCATACCAACTAAAATGAGAGAAAGAAGAGAGAGTACAGAATTCATAATTGAAGCACATTTTTCGTCTTCTGATATTTTCATGCTATATGTGTTACTACAAAAGTAACTCAGCCTAATTTTGATAACAGTGATACCCGTTTAATCAAAGAACAGGGGATTCTCCTTTGAAACAAGATTTCAGTATCATTTTCACCTGTCACTTGTCCTTTTCTGTGCTTGCTAGGTTTGTGACACTTTAATTACTAGCAAGTGGAGGACAAGTGGAATGTTTTTTTAAGAGTAATCTTTACCTACTTGTTGGATACATTAAATGTTGTTGGCTTCAGAGCTTGTATTTGAAGTGAATCACAGATAAGAGGAACAAGTAATTATTTCATGTATTATACAATGATTCAGCCATTGGCAACTCTTGCCTGAATGAGGAGTTGAGACAGTTTTATAATTATTTTTTCCAGCACATTAATTGCAGTTTTTTTTTTTAAACTGTCTCCAAATAGATGTTTACCCAACTACTGTGAACATGGAGGAAAATGCTCTCAATCCTGGACCACCTTTTACTGTGATTGCAGTGATACAGGCTACATGGGAGCTACCTGTCATAACTGTAAGTAAACCCACACATACAGTGTTTTCTACTACAGATGGTATGTCAAATTGCGCATAAACTAGAGAAGAGCTTTGTGAGAGGTCATATCATATTATAGGATGTAGCATGTCCTGACATGGTTCAAACAGGCCAATAATAGAGTTGGGAATGCACAGAAATCCATTTGCATTTTTTGAAGAAATGAACCAGATTATTTTAACTAATTTTCCACATTTTTTTCTCTCATTGATTTGGAGAATCTTAAATCTATTGATATTACATACACATTGTAGACACATTGCTCATTAGACATTTAGTCGAATTAGGTGGGCTGAGCTGTGGTTGGGGCTCTACATCAATTTTGGCACCATGGGCTTCTTTCCTTTTAGATTATCCAAAAGCTCATGTCGCAAGAACCAAGTTTTCAACAGTTTATGATTTTGTAATTTTGCTTGAACAGGATCTGAAACAGTGGCAGTACATGAAGCAGCAGCTACTGAAATCCACAGCAAAAGGAATATAATGTTTTAAAGGTTTTAAACCAACAAGTATCGAACTGTAGAGGCACAGCATGCTGTGAGTTTTAATAAAAAAGACAGAAAGAGGAAGGCCAAAATAAAACCTGTTCATACAGCTGATGAAAATGGAAAACAGTTAGAAAATGAAGGTAAACTTCTTGTTCTGTCACTGGAAATAAAGAATAAAAAAGAGTGAGTAAGAACAATTCCAGGAATACAGCTATAACCACTCCAGGTGTTTGGTGAGCACTCAGACCACACATAGGAAAAGATTAGTGAGAAATCCATTTTTTGCCCTGTTAAGCTAAAAGGCAGAAGAGAAGAAAAGGTACTTAGCGGTTTGAAGCTGAGAATATTGTCAACCACACCGTAATTCTGAAGATTTTAATAGTTTACTAATTAACGGTGAAATCATTTGTGGTTAGGGTCTGACCTGACAGGGGAGGTTGTTGAGAGGTCTATTCATAGATCTGTCACCTGAACTCTACATTGCAAGAACAAAGGAAGCTAAAAGCTTAGTGCAGAAATCGTGCCAAGCCACATGTAAGATGGGAAGGAAAATGCTGAGTTCATAGTTTTGAAAAGAGGGTTTACTTTTTGTCTAATGTTTTTGTTGCTGCAAAGGCATTACCCTTCTTCAAAATCCCCAACCCAGAGTGCATGCAGTGATTGAGGATATAGCAGTGTATTTACACCAGCTGATGGTTTTGGTACAAAACTAGATGGCCAAATAGGTTGGTGAGAAGAGAGAGGCTCCTTGGGGAAAGAACGGGCCTGCTGCTGTTAACTGTCAAAGGCGATTAGGGTCACTAACCTCTAGGCTACATCTGCACTGCCGTATTAGCTTGGGGCCTGAGGCTTATTATGTCTGTACCAGCTCAGTGTGTCTCATGTCCAAAGGAGACCATCTCATTACTGCAGAGGATTGGTTCATGACTAGTTTTCCTCATAGACATTTGCACAGAGCTATTCCAGCCTCCCACTTCTGTGAACTCGAGTCTGCGCTCTCAAAGGCACATACATAGCTATAGTTATTTAAGGTTCACTGATGTGTAAAAACTACTCTGAAAAGTTTCTCAGAAATATCTTATGTTAAGAATTCCCAGCAGATCAAGCTGTGCTCACATGTAATGTGCAGTTATTCAGCTGCTGAGCTTATTTACAACCATATTATCAGCAATTAATTTGATTCCACCTAGATTGTAGAGCCAGCTGCCCTGTAAGCCAAGCAATGCTGATAAACAGCAACATTAGTCTGGAGAAATGCATTCATGTGCTTGAAATGTGCAATGAAACCATTTCAAAGCCAGTGGGTAAATGCAGACTGTTGGTAAGATACCTGCAGAACAAGAGACGTTATCGCTTTCAGATGATAGTGGCTGATGTACAAAGTATCTTGTAGCAGGTGAATGAAAGCTGCAGATCCAGTCACAGCATAATTCTTGAATATCCTCCGTGTACAGGCAGCTCTTGCAATCATGTAATTCCATGTAGTTCTATTAAAGTAAAACATCTAATTTCTTAAGGCTTGCAACATTATCTCAACAGATTTTGGTTTTTATTAGGAGACTGAGTCTGACAAGCCTGAAATTGAACTTGTATTACTATGGAGAGGCTAATTCTTTTCTTAAACTGCCCTTCAGCTGCAAGTCCATAGAGAAACAGTGGAAAGATTTAACTGACAATCTGCTGCAAGTCAAACATAGCGTGAATAGCTTTAATGTCATGGATTTTGTTTCTGAGTTGCATTAGCGTGGGTAATGCCTCTTTTTGGTGTTTGTAAGAGGTGGGTGCCACTGGTTGAACAATGTAAAAAGACCCAATCTTTGCCATTCTTTTAGGAAGAACTGCTGGACATGCATCTGTAACTGAGAATTAATTGAGTTATATCTTACCAGCTTAGACTGAGAGACTTTACCATTTAAAGAACTGAAATCTGAAGATACATTGTCCCTAACTTACTATCATCTGCAATGTATTGAAATATATTTTGTGGCTGATACATAAGCAGTCTTACTGGTTTCTTTGCAAATATTCATGGACCACACTGAATCCCATTGTGAGGAACAGGTAACAATATAGATTATCATCTCTCCAGAGAGTTCGTAGTTAAATTTTTCAGGGGAGAAAACATACTGGTGCAGGTGATGGAGTGCCAGAAAGTCTTCATTAGCATCACAGGTGGCATTTTCAGTCTACCAGGTACATAATTATTGCTAGGCTTTCTTGTAGGCAAAAAGTCACAGAGTAGAGATTAAAAAAAGGAAGAAATTGAATGCTTGCGGGCATGAAGGAGTGACATGAGAGAAAGCAATAATGTGCTGGTTTGACAAATATAAGGCTATGGCCAGAGGAGTTTGACATTTTTGACAGGGCAAATGCCAGTCATGACAGGTAGATAGGTTGGAAATACGCCATGAAAAGCAAGGGTAAATAGTTTGCATTTGATGCAACAGAGGGGAAATAGACAGTGTTAGGACAGAACAGTAAGTTGATAAAAGACACAGCTGGGACAACGTTTGCATGACCATGTCAGATATGTGGGACAAGATTGTGTGTGTCATGACTGAAAGTGGGTATAGTTGAAATTCAAGATGTGTGGGTGAAGCAAAAGTGCACATCTCAAGATACATATGAAGAAATAATCTTCCTAAAGGCAGTCAGTTTTCTGCAAACCTCAGGTATTCTCATGTTCACTCAAAATCCCTTCTTATCCTGAAAGGTCTTAAACTGTTACAGGAGGTATGGCAATCTACATGATCCAGACGAGGGTCCACCACTGAAAGTGTGTAGGCTCATGTCCTGTTAAATAGCTATTCTGTGGCAGACAGGTTTCATGAACTGAAGTCTCATCTGGTCCTGCTTCTGTTCTCTTCCTCTTCTCTGAGTTTAGCTGTAAATACAAGTAGAATAGTGCTAAAACCCACTGGTGTTTTCTGGGTTTCAGTAACATATGGGAAGAGTCTGAACGTTTTCTAAACAGGTCGTTTCTTGCTTGCAAAGCTTATTGCCTGATGCAAAAGTCCATTTCTCTGGTGACAGTTAATCCTCCTTCGCAAGCTGCCACATGTGCAATATTATCAATACTTTCCAAGTCTTTTTTGTTTTGTTTTTGTTTGTTTGAGGGTTTGGTTTGGTTTGTTGTTTTTGGGGTTTTTTTTCCAATAGGGAATGAGGATTTGAATTTACCTCTCATCATTCCAGCTTCCAGTGCAATTCACATCTTCTTGCTGGCTAGTCACAGTAGTGATTAGCAATTGTGTTTTCATCTCTCTACTAACTGTAGCTGTGAAACTCCAAAACATGTGCTAGTGCCTTGCACTTCCATTTGATAAAAATGGAGAATTTGTGCTGACTGTCTCTGGGTAGGATGTTCACTGCCCACAGTTTGGGGAAACAAGGAGTCATGCAATAACCCTATAGGATATTAAGCCAATGGTAGGTGAGTTACTTTTGCTTGTGTATGAGTTTTGTTGTGCCTGAGTTTGTTGACCTCTGTTGGGAAAAGGATCCAATTTGCAGGTATATTATATATGATCTATATTGTGTACTGAAATGGTATGCATTCTTTCCTTTAAAACTATTGTTTTCTTACCACTACTTGAGCTGATCTGTAGCTAAGACAGTGCTTTGAGGACACTATCTTATTTCAATTCTGTAAAATCCATGGTTTTGCTTTTGATTTATCTTTTAAATGTGCTTCACACAGCTTGCATTTAAATAAGTTGTAAGATTACCTCAGCTGAAGCCCTTTTAACAATCAATACTTTTCCCATTTCTACAGTGTGGTGGGTAGCCTACTGGTCCACCAGGCATTGGAGTAGTCTGATCTAATCCAGATAGATAAGAGAGGATCTTTTATGTGATCATCTCTGTGACCCATAGCAAAATAGATAATAATGTAATGTTTGGTTTTCTGTTTTCCTCTTTTAGATAGAAGCACTGATGTTAGTACATAGCTTGGGAAAAAGGCCTGGGTGGGATTCAGCTCATCTGGTTTTGCTGTCTGATACTGTGACATCTAATCTAAGATAGTGGTGTGTTTGCTTACTCTATGTAACGGTGTGTGAGCTATTTTCAGAACTTGACTAATATCACTGTGAGATAGGTTGTCCAAGGTAAGTTTATGGGCCACCTCTGAAACATGCCAGCGTCTGTCATCTATAAGATGGAGGCTGTCTCAGCTTAGACGTATGTCTAACACACACACACACACACACACACACACACACACATACACACAGAGATATCATTCCTTAGTCTATGGACCAATCCCTGTAAAGCTGCTGAATTCATGCAGTCCATGATGTCAGGCTCCATCTCTTGTAACAGTCTTTCAGGGCAGGAGGGACGGTGTGTAGTGTTGGGTTGTTACCTGCTGCTTTCCTGCCACCACCGAACTCATCTGATCACTGGTAAGCTTGTCTGGTTTTGCCAAAGTTCATTCTTTGTTGGGGTGATGATCGGAGGGAAGTCAGGGTCAATTGCTGGTGACCTGATGACACCTAGCTGGTGAACTGTAAAAGTGTTATATAGGAGGCAACAGCCTACAATTGAGTTCATTGGCTGTTTTCCCCCAAAATTAAATCCCCTTGAGGTACACATTGCACTTCCCCATCCTTCCGCATTACCTACCAAGTATATCTGGGTCCCTAAGCAAAAGCAACCCTACAAGTGGGTTTGCCTTTACCTGAAGTAGGAATAACCCAGACTGTCTTCCCCAACAGATTCTTTATGTGCACCACAGGAACTTTATCCCTCTCTTCAGTACATAGAAGTTCTGATTGGGCGGGGCCAGCCCTGTTGGCAGATCCCCTCGAGTTGACCAACCAGGTGGCTTTTGGTAAATGTGTATCCCAGTGTTTGAAAGTCCCACCACCCCCATTGCTCTCAGTGTAGTTTTTAACAGCCCATTGTAGGATCATAGAAATCATGGAATAGTTAGGGTTGGAAAGGACCTTAAGATCATCTAGTTCCAACTATGTCGCCCAAAGCTCTGTCCAATCTGACCTTGAACACCTCCAGGGTTGGAGCATTCACAACTTCCTTGGGCAACCTATTCCAGTGCCTCACCACCCTCACTGTGAAGAACTTCTTCCTTAGATCTAATCTAAAGTTCCCCTGTTTAAGTTTAAAGCCACTACCCCCTGTCCTACCACTAGAGTCCCTAACGAAGAGTCCCTCCCCAGCATCCTTGTAGGCCCCCTTCAGATATTGGAAGGCTGCTATGAGGTCTCCACGCGGCCTTCTCTTCTCCAGGCTGAACAGCCCCAACTTTCTCAGCCTGTCGTCATATGGGAGGCGCTCCAGTCCTCTTATCATCCTCGTGGCCCTCCTCTGGACTTGCTCCAACAGCTCCATGTCCTTTTTATGTTGAGGACACCAGAACTGGACACAATACTCCAAGTGAGGTCTCACAAGAGCAGAGTAGAGGGTCAGGATCACCTCCTTTGACCTGCTGGTCACGCTTCTTTTGATACAGCCCAGGATACGGTTGGCTTTCTGGGCTGCAAGCGCACACTGCCTGCTCATGTCGTGTTTCTTATCAACCACCACCCCCAAGTCCTTCTCCGCAGGGCTGCTTTGTACCGTTCAGTTTTCCCAGAGGCTGGTGCATGGTAGGGGATGTGATAGACCCACTCAATGCTATGCTTTTTGGCCCAAGTGTCTCTAAGGTTGTTCCGGAAATGAGTCCCATTGTC
>NW_009930428.1:14351-49258 GCF_000696875.1 Nestor notabilis | reverse complement strand
TAAACAAGATAAATCACGTCTTCATATACTTGAGTGCTTTGCTGAATGAGGACTTGAGTATATATGATCAGTATCATTGTTCACGGGAGTATTGTAAAGATATAAAAGGATTTCCTGTATACTGAAAGGAAAGAGGAGCAAGAGGTATGAAAAGAGGAGGTTATTTTCCTTCCGTGATGATGTGCTGATTTAAGCTGGACTGGAGCAGACAAACATCTGAGGTAGAATGTGTATTGTGCACCCACAGCTGAAATCCTCATTTTGTGTTGTTTTAGGTAATATATAGCTATGCCAGGAAACATTATTGTTCTTTCAATTCTGTTTGTCCATTCCATGGTTCCTGGTATGACATGTAAATTGCTCTCAGGATGCTATTTGGGTATGTGTGGAAAGAATAAAAAAAAACACCTAAAAGGCTATTAGTATCACCTTTCTTTGACAATTAAAACCAGAATTCAGCTTTAACATCCTAAATAGATTCCTAGGTTTATATATACTATTTTTTTTTATTATTTTGTTGTTTAGTAAACATTTAAAATGTACTGTAAATGCAATTTGTTTGTACCTTGTAACAAAGCACTCCAAATCACTTCAAAGAAAATTAAAGAGTACACAAGTGATCTCTATTCCACTTTTCTAAAGCATGCCAACAGGAAAGCAATCCTGCTGTAGATGTTGAATAGACTCACTCTTATCCTAGCTAATAAGATATTAGGCCCATCCTGTTCCACATACTGGACACAATAATGACCTACAGTCTATTATTTCAGTTCACAAAATCACATATAAAATTTCCTATTGATTCTAAACACAATTCTTTCCTTAGCAACAGCAATCAGTCTGGAATAAAATAGTGTCCTGGTTTCAGCTGGGATAGAGTCAGTTTTCTTCCTAGTAGCTGGTACATTGCTGTGTTTTTTATAAGATTAATGTTAGCACACTGATGTTAAGCAATGTTAAGACTAAGCCAAAGACTTCTACTCCTCACACCACCCCACCAGCGAGTAGGCTGGGGCACAAGAAGTTGGGAGGAGACACAGCTGGGAGAGATCACACCAACTGACCAAAGGGATGTTCCATACCATGTGCCATCACACTCAATATATAAACTGGTGGGAAAGGTAGTGGGGGGCCACTGCTCAGGGACTGGCTGGGCAACAGTCAGTGGGGGATTAGCAATTGTATTACTTGTTTTGTATATTCTAATTCTTTTATCATTATTATTAGTAGTAGTATTATAATTTACTATTCTGTTCTATTAAATTTTCTTTACTCCAACCCACAAATTTTACATTTATTTGTTCCCCTTCTTGATTGTCTCAATCTCACAGCAAGCAGTTGTGCGGTGTTTAGCTACCTGCCTGCTGAAGTCATGACAAGTACACTGCTGATTGATACACCCTTCTGCACCAATTCCTAAATTCAAACTCAGTCTCAGGTTTCAGAGGTCTGGATGTGACTTGTGACTTGTTTGGCTTCTCCACTCCATACCCATGATCACCCATAATGGAATACTGCAAATGACTACTACCATTAGCAAAAGACTTAGAAGAAAATCGATTTCTCATGGAGTGCTTCTTCACTAGAAAATAGCGTTCCCCTACTTTTTTAAGAAAATTTAAATGGAGCATCTCAACTAAGCCAAATCATTGCATTTGGGCATTTTCTGATAAGAATCTACTGAAGTTGTGCTTATAGTGTTTTGTAATCTATCCTGCATTTTGAGTAGTTTTATAAACCAAAAAGACAATCTGAACCATTAAAAAAAATAATTTAATACATGTATTTCTTTTAAAAAACAATATATTTTAAAAAATCTCCAAATTTTCAGCTCTATATTTCAGGTATTTCAGGTATTTCTATATTACATTTAAGAGATCAGACTAATTGGCTCTGTTCAGGAGGCTGGTAACATTTCTCTCATAGAAGTTAGCCCCACACCATTAAAATTATTGCTACAGAAGAAAAATCGTAACAAACCTAAAAATTTTGATATTATATTTAAGAGCATATTATTTTGTCTTCATTTTCTTTGAGTTTCCAGAGGCAGAGCATTTATAGAATTTGACATGCCAAATAAAATCATGTATAAATTAATCAAACCATTTATATTTTCCTTCTTATTCAGTAGGATAAATAAGTTTGGCAATTACCTATAAACACTTAGAGAAAGTCAGATATTGAATTAATGGATCATACACTTACACACAGTTGTGCTCTGAAGCTACTTCTATATATGTAAAATTATCAGTCATAATTAATAAATGCTTCATGGGTCAAAATCAAGCTTGGAGTTGTGGCTCAACCAATTCATTATTTTTTCCAGCTCCAAATTTTTATTGTTACCAATATTCCTGGGGCACAAACTAACTTTGCCCCTAAATGCTTTCACTTAAGTTTTGCTTCTATTGGGTTTTCTCAGAGCTCTAGAAGAAGCGATACTTTTTCCCTTTCTGCACACTTCAATCAGATGACAAAAGGCTTTATTTCAGCCTTTCTTTTTTCCATTTCTGCTTTTAGATGAACAGTTATTGACTATACTCAAAACCAATTTAAACAACAATACAGTATTTGGAGGCCAACAAAGAATTCAAAACTCACCCTATTAGAAAGTCTTAAGTTTTTAGTCATGCTTCTGTGAGTACTTTTACTTGCCCTGAAATTTTCCATCTGCCAGTAAAGCTGATTTGTCATGAATTCAGCAAATAATGTGTTCTGAATGCAATCAGTCAATAGACTTTACCTTTCTAATTGCCCACAGTAATCCCAATACCACCAAAGGGCACAGATTGTTGGAAGAAAATGTAAAACACTAATTTTATCACAAATAAATTGTACCTATATATGTCAATATTGTTTTTAATGCTATTATTAAAATCATTAAGAAGAAAAGCTGAAGCATTACAGCTGATGAATTATAATAAAACCATACTGCCACTGAAAATAATACATCAGTAAGAAATCCCAAAATCCAAACACAGGTTTTTTACAGAACTATTTATCAATTTCACCAAGAACTGTCTAAAGATAATTGATGAATCTGTGCAGCATCCTAAACACATTAATTTAAAACCAAAATATATTGCTGAAAGCAAGAAACACATAAAGAAAGAACCCTCAAAATTTGTGAAGTCAATCTCCCCACCTCAAGATGGGGGTGATTCAGGTGTTCCAGACCCGATTGCCTGGATTGTTTTCTATCTATCTTGTATGTAGAGGCCTCCACAGGTGACAATGTCCCTAGATCTGTCTGTTGTGTCATTTTTTCATGCATGCAAAGAAACATTATATCCTGGAAAAGGGAAGGTAGTTGCACTGCAGTTTGGGTTGGCTGTTGTTTACATAAGACTGTGAGACAATAAGTCATTCTTGGTGGAAGAACTGTGAGAAAGAGGAACATTGTCTTGTTTTGACTGCTCTGATTGAATTTTATCTTAGCTCCAGCACCCGATTCTTTATCCTGTCACAGACCATTTTGTGTCTTCTCATGTTAGGATATTTAAAGCTGGTGATGGAAGATGTTTCCAGATTTATTCTCCAAGATATGTTCAATTCTACTGAATAAGCCCAAATTTTCAACTAACAATTTAGGTATACCAGACCCTAGATAGAAAGTAGCTAGATCCTCCACTTATGTAAAATCAGAGTAGAGCCATAGTCTTGAGCATAAACAACCCACTATGCTTCAAGTTTCAGTTGTTTATCTTTAATGGTCTGAAGATCTGCTTAGACCAATAAGATGACAAAGAAGAGACAACAAGGATACATCAACTCAGATCAATGTATTTGCTTTTTGTAGTTGCACCTTTCCTCCACCTGGTTTAATTCAAAGCCTTTTTTGCTGCCTCTTAGTTGTTCTCTTTTAAAGTTCACTTTATTTCTCCCAGTCATTGCTGGTTATGTATAGAGAGGTAAAACTAAAGTGTAGTTGCTTCATAATCATTATAGTTTGCTAATTCCAACTGTCTTCATGCTTCATTTAATGGTAAGTGACCTATTCTATGAACAACAACAAATATACTGCAGAGGTACATTCCAGATAAGCTGGCAGTTCTGAGCACTAAGAAGGCCTTTAAAATTAAAACACTATTCTTGAACAACTCTGTTGGCTTATTGAGGTGATTAAGGATGATACTCTGCAAAGTGATGTAACATATATCATGTTTTGAAAGCCTCAGCATTTTTACCTATGGCTTCATGACCTGATTTGTTTTCAGCGAAAGTAGGTACTAATGAGAATATACTAGTCAGTAAATCAGTCAAGACAACTGCTGATGGAAGGCAATAGAAGGTATTATATCCATGCTGGTAAATACTGTTCATTTACTCACTGTTTTGATCACATATATTTTGAATGATGTGTTTGAGTCCTCTGTAAAGACAGTTCCTGGCCTACAAAAAGACTCACAAAAATGTCTTTCTATGTCTAATGACTAATATGTCATAATTAAAATATTGGGCAATACTATAAAATAATAACAGTTCTAAAAAATCCTAGATTAACTAGAGAGTGAATAGGGAAAATGAAAAGTCAGTTAGATGTACACAAGTTCGTGTAAACAGATAGAATGTATCCAGGGGTGCTAAAGGAACTGGCAGATTTATTGCAGGGCCATTCTGCATCATCTTTTAAAGGTCATGGCAATCACAGGAGGTTTCTGAGGGCTGCAGAAATGCCAGACTGTATGCATCTTCAAATAGCAGGGGACTACAGGCTGATCAGCATCACCTCATTCACTAGGAAGGTGATGGAACAAATCTACTTATGAGTTATTTCTAAGCTCATGAAAGACAGGAAGATGATTGAGAGCCAGTACAGATACACCATCAGCAAGTCACCCCTGACCAGCCTCATTTCTTTCTATGACAAGGTTACTGGTGCTATGGACAAGAGGAGAGCAGTGGATTTTCTATGCATTGATTTTATCAAGGCCTTTGAAAAGGTTCCCCATGTTCTCCTCATCAAATTGGTGAGTGGAAGCTGGTTAAGTGAAAAATAAGGTAGGTGGAAAATTAGATGGACTGCTGGGCTTAAAGAGTAGTGATTGGTAATGCAAAGTCCACTTCTCAGTGAGCAACTAGCGGAGTCCTCTACAGGGATCAATACTGGAATCACCACTGTTTAATACCTTCATTAATGACCTGAGTGATGGGACAAAGTACACTCTGAGGAGATTTGGGTGTAGCACCAAACTGGGGAGACCAGTCAGTATACTAGAGGAGAGGGCTGCTACTCTGAGGGACCTGGACAGCCTCAAGAAATGGATTAGAAGGAACTTCATGATGTTCAAATAGAATGAAGTGCAAGGTCTTACATCTAGGATGGACTATCCCTGTGCAACAGTATAGGCTGGGGACCAGCCTTCTAGGATGGAGCTCCAAAAGGCTTATCCACATAAAGGTCTTAGAGGATACCAAGCTGAAGGTAAGCCAGTGATGCACCTTTCTAATCAAGTACTAAATTAGCCTGGGTGGGTTTTATCTAAGTTTTCAGAGATCTTACATGAGTGTGGTTTCTGCCCTATTAATCATGTGTAATGTTCTAGTATCTCGTCTCTTTTATCAGGAGTCAATATGTTGTAAAAAATTAAGATTTTAAGGCAGTTATAACACAAAGTACCCTTCAAATTAGATAACACACTCCCCTTGTATGAGTGACTGGCTTTAGTCTTGTAGCCTGGGACATTAAGTATGTTAGCTGTACTGTTAGCCCCAATTAGAATAACTCTTTTAAATTTACTTACACAGGACAATACTTATTCTCATATTTTTACAACCTCTTTTTTGTTCTTCCATTTCACACAAGACATTAACACAATGTCTGGTACATTCCAGGCAACAATAAATGAACTTCATCATCCCTTGGTTCACTTTCTGAACCAATCAGATATAATCTAGCTTTAGTTCAGAAGTTATAGAAACTGACCTAACATGTCTTGAAACTTAATTAGCAAAGCCTGAAATGAATGGGCAGACTGATGAAGCATTAGAAGCAACAGAACTAAATTAGACAGAGTCCATTCATATTTACAACAGCAGCCCAAGTTCAGAGTCAGCATATAACTAACCCTCCCTCACAAACAATTCCTGAACACAAAATCCTCTATTGAAATTAATTAATACTACGTCTGTTAGGAACAACTCACGTCTGTTGGAAAATTCAGATTACCATCCTGCAACTGTGTAACAAATTTTCTGCCCAAATCATATATCCAGAAGCTTTAATATTTATGAAAACAAAATATTTCTATTTGCTTTCAATGGCAAGTATTGATTTTTAATGAAAAAAACATGTCCTCACCTTGAATTTTGTATTTGGAAATGCTGCTGCTGAGTCCTTTGTAACTTCAAGGGGGATTCCACCTCCTTCACCCCTCAGATCACCACCTCTCTGCTGCAGTCCCTTTCCAGCAGCATGTCAAAGCCATTGGTCTAGATCATGATGGGGAGCATGTTGCAGTTCAGAAGGAAAAAGCATGGAGTACACTGGTGTCTCTTTCTGACCAGCTGTCATTCTCACCACCATTTTAGAACACCGTTTCTCTTAAATGAATATATTTATATGCTATTAAAATATAAACATAATATAAACATATCAATTATACTAAAGGCTGGACCAGATGATCCTTGAGGTCCCTTCCAACCTGATATTATATGATTCTATGATATATTTACATACTAAAATCAATTCAGTGACAAAAATTATCGTATTTACAGCTTCAGAACTCCAGATTACTATCTGAGCCTTGCTATCAGTTTCCTGCTGCAATTACGAGGTGTTAAAGGACTTATCTGAAGAACATGTATGCACAAATTCTTTGGTCATTGTAAGGCAGTATCTCAATAGGCCATTCTGAAAGCAGGTCAAGTCTTCACAGAAAATCTGTGGAAACTGGGTTCTCATCATGATCTTTTCCTAGAAATACACTTAAAAGCTTGTAGGAGGAGAAAAAGAATATCATAACATGTAGAAAAGTGTAAAAGGTGATACCTTACACTGTGACTCCTATGTATCACCATGGTAGTTTTGAACTGACACAGGTTTTGACAGAGAGCAGCCATGTTGCCAGTACAATTTTTGCTTTCTTGCCCCATTTGAGCAGGAATAGCTGACACTGCACTGCACCACAATCTAAACTATGCTGGCCAGTAAATACAAAAGGCAGAATGAGACGTATACTCGCTGTTTGTGCTAGAGGTTGAGAAATAGGGAAATAGTGTAGTCTACTTCCCTGAGATTTGACTGATAGATCATGCAGGAACAGAAGGCAGATTATTAGTTCTGATTTCTTGCATGGACCTGCAATTCTGTTAGTATACAGCCTACAAAGAGGAACCATCTGAAAGAATAGATGTCTATCATCTTGTTTCACTATTCATTTTTTATTTGAGGCTGATACAGCATAAAAGGAGACAAGACTGTTTATGCCTTCTAGAAGGCCATAAACTGGCAGATTAAGCCAAACGAATGACTTAGCCCAGAGAAGTGCTAGATAGAAGTCAACAGTAAAAGGCTGTGTTGGTGAGAGTGGAACAAACGTGTGAAGCCCAAGGAGATGTAGGCACAAAAGGTTGACAAGCCATCACTTGTATTTTGAACACTGAAATACTGTATGGTGGAGCAGTTTGAATTTGGAGTATCTGCAGGAACTTAGGAACACCACTGCCTCCCGCAGAAGCATCACACTGGTAAGCTGTTTGGCCAATAGGTTCCATGGGCCACATTCTCTGGAAGAAGGATCTCATGGCTTTTCATTCCTACCAAGTTCCTGAGTCCTGTACAGGGACACCTGCTCCCACGTCTTCCTACCTGCATTTCATGGACAGTATTTACACCACACAGGAGAATGGCTAATTCTCAGTGGGTACCATACACTATGCGTTTCCTATGAATAGAAAGTTTTCCTAAGTGAGGTGCTTTTCCCATCAGCCATTCCACCCTTGCCTTGAGGGCAGTGGCAGCCAAAGTTTACAATGGAAACAAAAGTGTTACTTGCAAGGACACAGGAAGAGAATCTCTGCTCTTCCCAGCAGGAAAATAAAACTTGTTTAATCCATTAGGCAGGGATATGGAGGTTTCCGCATGCCATCGTGGCTCTGCAGATATCATTATGAGCTAATTTATTTATGGACAGAATACCCACCAGGGCTTTCTATTGACCTGGAAAGGCCATGGGGTGCAGAGCACTAAAGAAAAATCCTCCTGGTGCTCTCACACATGCCTATAACAGCAGAAAATCAGTCTTCCCACATTCACTGGTTTAAGTAAATCTCTCTGCTGCATATTGTGGTTGGTCAGCTACACACTCATGACATATTATCACATCTCAGCTGAGAATTGATGTCCTTTTGAACTACTTCTTTTGTTAATCTGACGATGCTCTTGTATTTTTCCTGTATTCAATACATTCACAGTAAAGCACTGTTGCAAGGCAGAGTCTGCTCCTGTTGGTAGTCACAGAGTCAAGCTGAACTGAGGTTCAGTTTTTAAGGTGATACATTTTTTATTGCTGGTAATAAAATCTGGAATTACACGTGTTAAGGTAATTAAATCTCATGCTTCCAGGAAAAATGCCTCTGTCCTACTGATAGTTCTGGATATATGATTTATTGAACAGATGTATCTTTACCAGACACTGCTGAGCACAGAACAGTGGCTTGATGAATCTATTATGACCCCTGAAGGGAAAATCACCACTCTTTTGGTTTGTGCTACTCGCAAGCTACATTAGCATAACAGATCAGACAGAGCAGAAGGCAACTACTGCTCTGGGAATACAAGCTCAGGATCACATCCAAACTACAAGGCTTATTAGTGGAACAAGCAAACATCAAATCAGCATCTGCAGGACCTGATGGGATTCACTATGGGATGCAAAACTGGGAGTCAGCATATTCTCTGGCATAGATCAAAAACTCATTAAAATCAGAGATGTCACCAGAAGACCAGAGGAAATCTAAGTGTGGTGCCAATGTTAAAGAATGAAGAGGATGAGAGTAATAGACCAGAAAATTTGGCTTCTGTAGCCGTAAACACAGAATGATTCTTTCAGGAGAGATAAGGTGGCTATTAAAATAAATCCAAAGAGGCAAAATGATACAGTGGCAAAAGCTCAATATTTGCCAATGTCAATCACACAGGAGCAGCTATGATCCTCTTTTTCTTTTTTGCTCCACAGAGTTGACCGGACGCTGAAGTCTTTACCATAAATATGAGAGAATAGCACACGAAAAATTATTTTCAGAGTAGAGAAGACATTATAATAGTAAAGCATTACATTTTTGAGGGGTTATGGTGAATTCTTATGTGTATTATTTGTCACAGAAAAAGTCACATTAAAGTTTCTAAACAACTGGGGGAGACAGATGGAGATCAGTGTAGCAAGCAAGAGACGGGGCCAGGGCTGACAGGAGAAAATCTACAAGGCAGTAAAAGAGAAATTTTTATCTTCTTCTTTCTTATTTCTCCTTTTCTACATATTAGAAAGCAAAACTGAGCCTACAATATTAATGAATTCACTTCTCTCTTACCAGTAACTATTGTTCTTCCTGAGCTTTCAGGCTTTCATGTTTCACAATGGACAGAATTATCAGGAGGCCAGTGAATCATCCAGAATTCATTTATGTCCTCCAGTTCTTCTGACAATTATTATTAAAGGGGAGACGTTGGGGAAAATATATGCACTGAGACCTGATTGCAAATGGTATGAGCAAGTTTTATTACATTACACAGGCACATTTCTAATAGGAATCCATACTTGAAGAAAAATTAACTGAGCTGGTGAGTGAATCAGCATCAATCTTCTCCATTCTGCAATATTAATAGAAATTACAAAAGACTCATGCTAGAAATCACTTTCAGAGACAGAAATGGATATTGCACTGCTTAAATGGATGTTCCAGGCAAACAGACTATTTTAATCATGGTGTAAACTGTTGCCTTTCTGAAAAACTCAGTGTAAATCTTTAGGGCATCCTTGTCACTAGGACATAGGAGTAATGGTTCTGCATCACCACCTTCTAGAAACAAACCATCAGAGGTCCTTTCTGATTTTAATAATTCATATTTTTTATTACTGGAAAAGAGTAATGAGGCATTATTTTCCTATGTATAATTTTAGCCAACAGCTGGATCCAGCTGCTCCATGGATATTTGCAAAACGCAAGGCAAGGCTACCTTTGCCTCAATAAAAATACATTTATTTATATGCTCAGATCAATCAGTGAGTAGCAAGCACTACTTTGGTAAGTTTCACAAGCTCATGACAGCTAGAACAGATGCATGCAGAATTGCTACTATGATATAATCTCCACCTGTGTAAGAGAGAAGAGTCTATGAAAGATATACAAGTTTACCTGTAGATACTAGATAAGCAGAAGCAGAGGACTTGAGAGTGTTACTTGCTAACAGCAGTTTCTGACTAAAGAGTTTTTCCAGGATATCAAAAACTTCCCCAACTTTTCCTTATATAGTACTTGAAGCCACTAGAAGAATACAGCTGCTTTGCTGTCACAAAAAGCAGGAATCTGCATGTTTCAGAGGCTCGGTTCCAAAATGAATGTTTCTCATGCAAGTTTGTGTGAGATAACATATGCTAAATAGTAGGAAACAGAAAAAGCCAAATTTACTCGTAATAGAAATTGGACCAGCTTCCACATCCCTGAATTCACAGTGATATTCAGCAACAAGACCTCTCTCAACTAACATAATATCCTTTGAGAGGATAAAGCTGGCTGGAGGTTTGTCTTTTTCATGATGTTGGAGCAGGTGAAGGAACTTTTCCCTTTTTGCTCCGGGGTGAGCTGCTAGGAAGAGGACTTGGACCCTTGAGATCCTGATCAAGTTTTACCTAAGTAAGGTGGGTTTTTTCCCAAGGAAAACTTGGGCAGTCTTTTGTCAAGGGCAACAAGAAAAGTTTCTATAGGTACCTCAGAGGTAAAGGGGAAAAGCTCATTCAGTGAATATGCCAGAATATGACCTACAGAAATTCAGCCTCAGAAAATTAATGCCTTTTTCCTGTTTTATGTTTGCCTTCTTTTATCCCTTGGAAATTTCCATCAACTGGGATAAGTTACTTCTGTAGAAGGATGTCTTTCCTTTCATGGAATTTTAGGCCAAGAAACTTCTAGGATGGACTTAAGTTGAAGCTTCTTAGAAAGAAAGGGAATGGGGATAGAGTTAGTTCTAGTTATTCAAACTAATTTTTCTCCTTGGGATAAAATAGTATTTCATGACTACTCTGCTGAGTTGCCACAGCCACTCATTTGACCTGGTCTGAAGGGAGACTACGAACTGAAAACAGGTTGAAATTAATGACTGGTTAATTTAATGTGTAACCTTTATGTGATTACTGCACATTGCTGGATAGCTGAGTTAACACATTACCTGCAAATGAATATTTATTGCTGTGGGATTGTTATTAGTCTCTTACTGTAAATTGTATTGAACCTTGGAGCTTTACATGGCATTGGTTTTATTGCTTAAATCTAAACAGTCATTGCTAGATGACACCTGGGAAGGTTTTGAACTACACTAGCCCGGTGTAATTCAAACCTTTGAACTACTAGAAGTTTGCAGCAGCTAAGAGGGAAGAATCCTCATCTGGAAAAGACCCTGAGAACACAAGGACTGGGAGGTACTAAGATTGGTCTATCTATAAAGGCAATCAAGACAGCAACAACAGGACATCTTTTAACAATAGTTGCTAGTTTTAAATATAATTTATCAGAACACTGGTATGGCTGGGTAAGAAAAAAGTATTAATCAAACCTGCCTTGTGGGATTTCAAACAGCGTGTTTCTTACCTTACATTTGCATTCTATTGAAAACACCCATGCATCAGCATGGATAGCTTCTACTATCCCAGCCCTCACCCAGTCAGTCCATTGCATGTGGGGTGGCAAAGGAAGGGAGAGAAAACTTCTTAGTTTAGTTTCTTTAAAAAAGAGGCTCTTGTGATCACATTGTTTTCTTTCTTTCTCTGTGACCTTCTCTAGTCACATTTTAATGTGCATGAATGTGGCAAAGGGTTAGAGCTTTCTAAATTAACTGAATTCATGTACATTTTGCCTTTTAAGTGCTCAGGTGAAGGGAAAGGCTGAAACATGAGTTTCACATCCCAGGAAATCCCAAGAATATTAACACAGTGGAGAACACTATCAAATACTCCAATCATGGGTTGCTTTAGACAGAACTCACAAACAGCAAATTCAAGGGCAGTCAAGCCTCATTAGCTCTGATTCTCCCAGAAGTGCTTCTTTTTTACCTCCCTTTCTAATAGATACTTATTTCACAGATATAAGGGTGTGCTGGATTTCACAAGACCACCTGAAGTCTGTTGAAGGCAGCGTGAGTGTATCCATTGGCTCCAAAATGGTTTGGGTCAAGGCCTAACACAGCAGGGAATGACAGATTCCAGGAGCCAAAGATATGTCTTTGTAAAGTATACAGTTTGTTTCTGCCACTGCTTTTTTATTGTTAACATTATAGAAGGTTTATATATCACAATAGCAGTCAATAGAAATGTCAAACAAAAGGTACTGATGTATTTCCAGAGGCTGGAATGTGGAGGCTTTCACACTGTCTACCTGTAGGGCTTCTAACGTAACAGTTTAGTCTTGCTGAGCTTTATATCCCCCTGTTGTTAAAGAGCATTCTTGCCCTTTCCTGAGAGAATACTAACACAAAACCCCCTATGAACTAACCCTTCAGATGGATTTCTTTCTCTT
Organism: Nestor notabilis; assembly: GCF_000696875.1. Taxonomy (NCBI): domain Eukaryota; kingdom Metazoa; phylum Chordata; class Aves; order Psittaciformes; family Psittacidae; genus Nestor; species Nestor notabilis. Next base: position 36,529 of record NW_009930428.1, on the reverse strand, counting down.
TGCAGACCACATGAAAGTTAGATGGCAATTCAAGATAGTGTGAACTTGCCTTGGAGAAGTTGGCAGAGGTCCTGAAGATGATGGGAAAGAACAGCCTCCATAACTCATGCTTGTGTGGCCTCCCTTAGTAAGTTTATAAGACTCAGGCAAGTTGGTTTTTTATTCTCTACCTTTTTATGTGTCTGCCCTTGGGTATTTAGCATGGACACAAATATTGCAACAGCCATAAATTCACTCCTCTCCACCTTACAGCCAGCTCTAGGTTTTGGCTTACTGAGGTCCTGGCATAGAGTATTCCATCGGCATACTATGTGCTTTTACTGCTTTCCTTCTAACAGCTACCAATCTGTATATTCATTGAAGACCAAAGAGTTCTCTAACATTTTGACAAGCCACATGTTAGCATATGTCTTCATACTATCCAGAAAAAAGAAAGGGCCATTGGTTGTAAGAACTGAAGCTTTAGTGAACACCAAAGTTCCCGATCACCAATATCCCACAGTGCTTACCCGTTCATCAATCTGCCATGATTCCTTGTACCTGTTATACAGAGTAAAACAGAAATGAAGGGATGCTAAGTTTTACTTCCACCATCCAAATCCAAGGCACTTCAGCAGAAGGTCATCACTACTTTTTCTGCTCATAACCATCACTGGCAGATCAGTGTGGAAGAGGCCATCCAGGCTTTCTTCTACTAACTACCTGTAAGACTGACACTACTCAGCCCCTTTTGTGTTCTCCTATATAAAATAAATCACATAAAATATTAAGTGCTTGCACACCGGATTTGCTACTTTCCTATATCACCGCCAGTGAGGCTAGGACTAGGTCTGTAATCGCTGATGGCATAACTGAGCAGAAGTAATCAAACACCTACTATTCATGCTAGTGAATGCTAGCTGAGGCTAATGCTACAGGAAAATGAAGCTCCCTTTGAACATGAGTGACATATTTTGCCCCCTGGTGCTATACCTCAGCTTCCTTGTGTGGGCAAATTACAGAAAAGGCAGGAGAGGTTCCGAAGAGGTTTCCGAGTTCCACCAGAACACATCTGTCCAACCTCTTCCTAATGAATTCTGTTGAGAAAAAATCCCAGCTTCCCTAAATAATATGTTCCCTGTGTTATTTTTACAAGCTCTTATCTACAAAACTCATGCTATCAGTCATAACAGATCTGTACAAAGGAAGGAAGACTTCTCACATGACTAGGGTCACACACCACATGGAATAAGAATGCAGTCATCTGCTGGTTAGTTTATCCTGCAGGTAACCATCAAGGTGATGAGTAATCTGTACTTTGACTGAAGCCAGAGGCTGTTAGAAGGAGCCTTGTTCTTTGCAAAACTTGTCTGTCACAGAAAATACAATCATTTGACATGTCTTAACTCAGGATTGTGTTTATACTGACTAGAAACAACCAGCAAAGAAGCAAAGTCATGACAGGTTACCGTGGTATTTCTTGTAGCACGAGACAAAGTCACAGAGTCTCACAAGGGCTGAGGTACAATGACACATCTGGAGATCACCTTGTCCAAAATCCCCTCTCTAGAGTAAGGTCAAGTAGAGTAGGTTGCTCAGGGCCAAGTCCAGTTGGGTTTTGAGTATCTCCAGGGACAGGGACTCCACAACATCTGTGGGCAACCTGTTCCGGTCTTCAATCATGCTTACAGGAAAAATGGTTTTTCTTATTTTGGCAACACCCTAGAAAGAGGAAAAGCAATTGATCTGAATTATTAAAGGGATTGGTTGTAAAAATGTCTATAAAAATAAACTAAAATAAAGGAATATTTCTGCCAGTATATTAGTGGGATAAATCACAGCTAAAAACCAAGTCAGAGCAGCAGGATGCAGTAAACTGAGATTTATATACTATCACAAGCAAACAGCCTGAAAATCTATGGCACAAATACTACTCTAATACACATACTGACCCCACAGATGTTCCTTCTGTTATGCTTAGAATATTGTTTATGGGCAAAGAGAAACACACCTTATTTAGAAAGTCAAAATATGATTCTTAATATAAAGGAAATCTTAAAAGTCTAATTCATTTCTAATACTGTTAGAAAACTCAATAATTGCAATACTGCTATTTAAATTGTAACAAACACACTTAGTTTTTATCCCTTTCTCCTGAGGTTATGCTCACCCTTCTGCTCATCCTCTGGTCTTCAAATGAGTAGACTCAGACTGCTAAAGAGTGAAGACAGAGAGTCATCAGCCTCTGGAGTCCATTGCCAGGAGAGATACAGTGTTCAAGTAGATGGCTTCTTCTTCTCCTTCTAGGATCTACTTGGGGTCATTTTTAGCTGTTTTCTAACATACATTTACACCTTATTTTTATTCATTGGTTTCCAGCTCCATGTTACAGCAGAATTTACAGTATTTGGTGCCTTTTACATATGTTAGATAGTGTTGCTTTGTACTTTTCGTAATCCCTGAAGTCTGCTTTGTCCAGCTGTAGCTCTGCATTACTTTAAGTAACCATTATTGAGTTGAGTTGTTTATAGTGTCAGCCTGTGCCCCGTCTTTCATCATGCCTATACTTCTCTGCACCACACAGGTTGTCTCCACTTCTCAAGGCCTTTGCTCTCATACCAGGCCTGTATTTCTCTAAAAAACATCATTGAGCTAGAGTCATAAATATTTCATTCTACTTGAAATATTTATTTACATTTCACTGCTACTATCTACATAAAACTACAGTGGTGCCACAGAAACATAAATAAATTATGCAATTTAGCCATTGACACCTGGTCAATAAGAGAAATTGATGTCAGAACTAAATGAAGTAAAACAAAGCTGCAGGCAGGTCAAACAAAGTTCATGCAGAGAAAGCCTGACAAGCCTCACTCCCAAAGACCTGCAAACTCTGTAGAGTAGCTGTAACTAGCAATGGTGCATTACAGAGCTACATGGATATACCTTGGAGGGGATGATTGTGAAAGCAATCAGAGCTGTAGCAGGTCCTCTTTGGACCACATGCTAGGGCAAGTTCCTTTTTACTTTGCTCGAGGTGCTAGTAATGGAGGCACCTGACGTTTCAGCTCTCATACCTGCAAATATCATACTTATATCCAGCTTTGAAATACAGTACTAAAAAAATCCATTCCCACTTGTATTGTCTATACAGATTGTACTATAGTGATATGCACTTTGAGAAATAGCACACTGCATTTGCTTGGTCTTTGGCCTAAATCTCTCTTGATCCAAATATTCTTGTGATAGAATAATGAAAGGTAAAAATCTCCATCTTCAGGTGTTTTTTCATTAAGATTGGATGGCTTTTCAATAGATATGGCAGAAAGATAAAAATACCCTCTTGTGACAGTGCAAAATTTAATTGTGTGGTTACCTCAAAGTGCATAATAACAATAGTTCTTGTCTGCATTAGGACCTACAAAGCTCAGTGACATTATGTCTCTTGGCTTAATTCTACCTTCACCACAGAGGAGAAAGAACATTTTTCTTTTTTGTGTGTATATACTGGTGAAAGAACGGAAAAATCCTCTATCAAACACACACTTTCAGAATGCAGGTAGAATGAAAGGTTCAAGAAGAGATGACACAGACAAGTCACTCAGTCTTCAGATGTGCCTTAGTATCCCAGTTTCTAAAACTGGAGAAGTGATAGCAGCACATTCTGAGGTCAACTGATAAAAAGCAATATAAAATTCATTAATATGATCATGGATAGATTTTGTTGTTTGTGACTGGCTCCCGAGTGGACAAACCCCACATTTCAGGACCAGTATTTATCTTTAAAAGCTGTGAATGTTGCTTCAAGAATGCACAAGGTGTATTTCCTTAGAATGAGAATAGAAAGTTTCAGAATATCGGTGTGTATAGAGAGCTCCATAATTAGTTAGCATTCCAATTACAGAAATGTTTTTATAACAGTACAAGGGAAAAAGTTTCCCCATAATAACATGTCAAAATAATAAAATATGATCAAAGCATCTTGCAAAGGAACAATTTTCCATCTGAAAATGCTGATTCCATGCAATAAAAACATTTAGCAATCATAGTAATTTTCTTAATTTGCACACTTTGACATAATTAAAATATTTTTAGTTGTATCATTCTGACACTGAAGATTTATTATAGACCATATTATGAAAGTTAGAACAATGTGGATGAGTGCAAATGAAATATTTTAGCATGTGATCTTTAAAAACAAACCCAACTCTTAATTTACGATGAAATAAAATTGCAAAAATCACACAAATTACTCTGGGACAGAATTTTGATTTTCAAGACAGAACTAAATGTTATATTAGTTTGTCACATAATGTTTGTATTTAGGAGAGTTACTATAGGAAAAGTGAATCCAGATAGCCTCATAATAGTATTAATATTAGTCACAAAATATATCACTTTCCCCAGATACTCTCCAGTTGGTAAACTGCAACATCCAAAGACACTTTAGTTTTTCACAACGAATGTTGATTAAAACCTGACAGATTTACAGCAGTTTTCACAGACTGACTAAAAACCACAATAAACACAAACTCCCTGAAAAAGAGGATGTGAAAGACGTGAAACTTTTCACTTTAGGTATGAGAGAACATTTCTCATTAGCTTTGTTTCTTATCTTGGCTGGGTTCACAGTGAATTTCTAGCCTGACAAGTCAATCCATAAAGTAGAAAAATTCCTCCAGATTTATCATATCTATTTTTTCTTGACTTGTGGTCAGTGAGTGGGCTCTGGATCAGATCTACAAAGGATCTTGGAATGAAAGAAATACAGGTAGAGTATTTCACAGGATAAGACCAGCATATCTGAGGACGCCAAACTTTTTGATTTTAGTTTGATCCAAAGTGACCTGTGGCTGACAGGGCTCTGTTTTACCAAGCTTTGTATCACACCCTGAAATGATGTCAGCTAATAGCAGAAAATAGACTACCTAGTTCTTGAAATGAAGTGCAGACAGGCACGTGAGGGAATAGTCTTCTTCAGTTTATTGCGACAACAGAGACAGAGGGAGGATAAGGTGGCACTGACCATTGAATAATGGTATTCTTATCTAAGGAAAGGAAAAAAGGAGAATAAACAATAGACTTCCAAAAAACAGCAAACTCAGGGAATTCATAACAGTGGGAAACAAGTCAAAGGGAGAAGACAGACACAGAATTAAAGCCACAGAAATTTAAGTCAGGTGTCAGTGAAATCTTTCTGACTATAAGGTTATTTAAACAGACCACCTACGGAGATTTTAACCTCTCTGTCACTGGAGATTTTCCAGAGAAGTTCAGAGAATCATCCGTCAGGAAAGACATAGGTATGACTGATCCTTCCTCTGGAGTGGCCACGACAGCATTCCAGAATTCCCTCGCTATGATTCCTTTGATTTTTAGGATCCATGCTAATGAGCTCCCCCAAATCCTTCTTTGCCTTCTTTTTGCTGTGTTCTCTCCTTAGGGAATACGTCATGTGAAATACAAATGTATTCCTTTACTGATGTCTCTTTTGCTCTAAATTCAGCAGTTATGAAATCAATACCAGTTAGACAGCAATAAAACCTTTCTGCCGTCCCTTCTCAAATCAACTCTGTTTAAAGAAAAAAGGAGGGCTATTACACCACATATAAAATATTGATCTGAAACGCAGTAAAGGTGCATAATGGGTGAGAAAAGCTGAGATTCCTGTTTTGAGAAGGTCTGGCAGAATTTATTTTTATTTTGTTATATAGCACTCGTGTTTATTGTCATTTTATTTTTTGTTTGGAATATGGATGAGCATCCCTCAACTGATTTCCCATAAACCAGAAAGCTGCCTGGGCACCCCTATTGAATTCCCTGTTCTCAAAGCAAAATGCAATATTTAAAATGTATCGTGTGCTGCCAGGCAATGTCTCATTGTAAACACCTAGTCCTCAGTCCTCAATCCATTCCCCTCAGTTTCAACAACTCTCACTAGAACTGGAATTTAGGTCATCAGCATCGTACCAGTCACAGGGTGATTTTATTTGATCAGGAGGAAAAGCTGATAAGGAGGACTGTCAAATGCATCCTGGCAAGCCTTGCAGAATTTGTAGCAGGCAGTCTCACTTAGATTAAACCAAGTTATTCAGCGTGGCAATTCTTTCCCGCAGAACTGTGTGTTTACAAATGTATTATTGTACATCAATTTCTCCATCTAGCCAAAACAAGGTTGCAAATATTTAGCACTAGCTCCAAAACTAAACTCAGTCAATGACTGTTCTGACCTCCAAATTTTATGTGCTTGGCTCTGGAGTGGAATTTAATATCATGGAATCATAGAGTAGTTAGGGTTGGAAAGGACCTTAAGATTATTCAGTTCCAACTCCCCTGCCATGGGCAGGGACACCTCACACTAGACCATGTCGTCCAAGGCTCTGTCCAACCTGGCCTTGAACACTGTCAGGGATGGAGCATTTACCACTTCTTTGGGCAGCCTGTTCCAGTGCCTCACCACCCTCACAGTAAAGAACTTCTTCCTTATATCTAACCTGAACAATCTATCCAACAATCACTTTAGAGAGCATTAGAATAATTATTAGAATAATTACCCTGAACAACAGCCCTACTCAGTAAACTACTCAGCCATGTTCAATGTCCTTTGCTTCACTAAGGCAATGATTCTAGAATTGTTCTCTGAAAAGCACTGCGAAGAGGGATTGAATCACTTCTGATTTCCCCCCAATTCGTATATGCACTTGGGTAGGCAAAGAATTTCCCCAAGCAATGCTAAGTGTGGGGCTGACGTCTGTCAACAAGATCAGGGTCTTCTGCTTCCAACTGTTATTGTTCAAGAGGAAGTAAAAACTCTCTTTCAACTGATTTTTAGAGGACAGCAGCAATCATTCCTCTTTGAATGGAGGCCAGTCTTACAGAAATGTGCCAGACTTGTTCTGTTTCTGAGAAAATCCCTTCAGGGAGGCAGGCACAGGAGTGTCTGCTATAGGGATCAGAGTCAAGCTTAAGCATGACAGAGAGGCCAGGCTGCTCTGAATCTGTCTGAGGTACATCAAAGGTAAAAATTGAGACAGCTGCTGGGGTTAGTCACCTTCAGAATTGGGTGGCAACATAGCAGGAAGTTTTGGGGTTGAATTCTGCTTCAAACCTGCTTCAGTATTGGACACTTGGATCCTTAAGCTGCAATCAGGCCAGGACAGACACCACCAGACAAGCTAATCTTGACTTTTCTGGCTTCTGATCAATCAGAGTGCATGTGAAGTGATACAGAAGTGCTGCTCAGCTCAGACTGAGTTTTCCACTCTCTTCCATGCTGCTAACTGAAATGAGTTGGTCTCCTGAAGTCTTCATTTTTCACTTTAATGTATGGATAGAATTTGTGATCTTCATAGCTGTATTATCAAGGTAACTAAATTTTGTTTGAGGCTAAACTTGTACTGAGATCTTTGCCTGCGAATTATCACATAATAAAAGGTTGTCAGGCTTATAGGTGTTAAAGTACGTGGTCAGATTTTTAGAGATGATAGGCCTTATGACGGGAAACTTCAGGTCACCAGAAACTTTCTTTCTCTGAAAAACACATGAAAAAGTTTTGGTCTTTGATTATCCTTCCTTGCCTGTTGGTTTCCATTTCTATAGGTGCACAGTAATCCATAGTGTTTATGCATGCTCATGATCTTGCAGATTTTTTTAGCCTTACAGAGATGTGTGTCTGAATACTGGTAAGCAGCACTGAGTCTTGGTAATCAGCTTAATTTTCAACTTCATATGTTTTCATTTTTCTCATTTTCCCTTGAGGGATTCATCCCTCATCCTACTATAAGTTTGTGGTCATTTATTGCAAAGTTTTGGTGCATTTCCTTAGAGGAATTCAGTTACTGCAAGTTGTAAAGTGATATTTTTACATCCACCTTGTGACACTGACTTTTACAAAACCACCTAAATGATCATTGCTTTTAAACAAAGCTGGGGAAAATATATTACAATACTAGACTTTAGTTCTGGTTGAGGAAATTCTTTGACAGAGACAGAATGATTCCATTGCTAAGGGACTAAGTCCTCACCTGAGAGGAAAATCACATCTTGTTGTAATGATAATTTAATAGAAGTGACGGGCAGACAGCCCTCTGCCTCCTTCACTCTCAGTGGTGTACCCTGTCACAATTTAGTGGTTGCACACTGAGAACTTGTGGAGCACGTGTTGCTTTTATGATATTAAGGCATCTTTAAATACTTCATGTATAATGCCACAGCTTCCATGGGAAAGACTGAAAGCTACTCAATCAAATCACTGATAAGGCGGTTGTCAAGGCAGTCCCCAAGGAAGTAGAAGTTTGGACATCTTCAGGCAAATTCAGAAATGGAATCTATATGTGCCATATCCTGAAGAAAAATTCCAAGCTGCCAAGTATCACATAAAAAGGGGGTTGCAGCATCTGCCGCTGCTTTTATTTAGGACCAAACCCACCAGTTATAATCTGGAAATTCTTCACTAATGCCTCCTGCAGTCAGCCTGGAGGAATGCTGCACTTTCAAGATGAATACCCCTCTTATAAATCACACCTCCATAGATTAAGATGCCTAAAGTTTTCAAAAGTATTTAGGCACTTAAAGGTGACAATAGGTATCCATCCAGGATTTTCACAAGTTCCTAGATGTCTGAATATAATTTGGAGATCACGTAATTAGGAGCTGGGCACTTAATGCATTTGCAAATCTCACTGAGCTTTACACATTTTTTACCCCCAAAGTCTAAATTTGAATTGACCTTTCAGCAAGCAGGGTTGTTTCTTCCCTTCTTCGCCCTCATTTTATATGGTCTTGACTTTAGCAGTGTTGTCTGCTTCATTTATGCTGGAGCACAGAAAAGAGTCATGTCCAAGGAATGTCTCTTTGGACACACATTTAGATTCTGCTTCCAGTTTGGGATGAATTCCAATAGCACTGGTGCCACTGAAATCAAACCTCACTCTGTGCATAGTTCGTGCTTCATATTTGTAATGAAGTCTTGATTCACCAAGTAGTAAACAGGCAAAATATATGTACACATCTACTGAGATGGAGTAACCCAACAAGCTCAACATCTCTGCAGTCTCTTTAATATTAAAAACACCAAAGGTATGCAGTTATGTGGTGACCCATTTGGGTGCTTACATGTGCTAAGATATATAGATCTAATATTTCATTTTGTAGAAATGGTTTATTTCCAGCAGTAAATATGATGTTTGTGAAATGAGAATAGGCTATTCCAAACTGTTATAAGGCCACTGAATAATTGAATTATTACTCATCAGGGGGCAGTGTAATTTGTTACCTGTGTGATTCCAGCACTCTGAATCAAAGTAATTACGTTCATGGTGTCATTTAGTGAAATAATGCCATGAAAGTCTCTATGAAGAGAGAGGCAATTGCTGAAAGGATTTTGCTGAAATAATAGCACCAATTGAATTGGTCCAATTGGTCCTCTCACTTCATTCATTGTTACTTTATTATATGGCTAAATAGCTCATTCAGCTCTGCTTTGCTAGAGTGACAAATATGGGCTTTGGAAACAGCATCTACAGAGGAAAAAACACAGCTTTTAACAGGAAAGCACCACATAGTCATTTTTAATATCACAAATGTGCAAATGGTAGGTTGCGATACTGCACTATATGTTCATGCACTCTTCGAACATAGTTGGAGAACTAGAGGAAATGGACTTGTAAAGCTGTAAGTGGGTCTTCCAAGGTAGATTCAGCACCTACCCAGAGAAACCATTGACTAGCCTAGTGCTCCACCTCCGTGGACCTGCCTGCAACATGTGGGTCTAATTTCAAATGTTATGTGATGAGATGTAGCAAAACCAACAGGCAGCAAATGGAGAAAGGAACAGGATTGAGAGCAATTAATTTTAGGAGTTAATTGGCTCACATATGGAAAAAATGAACAGGACAATCTGTGAAAGTACACTGTTGCTTTTATAGAGATCATGGACCAAATGAGGATATATAAAATACAGTTCTGAGGTTATTTCCAGCTGATCTCACTAGCACAATATTCATACTCACAACAGTTGGCACTAATGATCTGGGGGGAGAGAACAGTGAAATTTGTCCATTCCCTGTGAAGTCAGCACAAAGTCAGTTCATGGAAAGGGAAGAACAGCACTTCATGAAGAGTTTCATCCATTCATTGAGACGCACTCAATAGGAATTGAGGCTTGGCATTTCCTTAGAGCTGACCTAAAAGTATGACCTGATTTTAGGCTAAATAGCTATATGATTGAGAGAGACAATCTGCCACTATTTAGGTGTTGTGAAGACTTGTGGTGGACGACACCACTTTAGGATATGAAAATACTTCAATCAGGCCTCTTCTTCCTATGAATCCCTGCACAAGATCTAATCTTTTTACTCACCCTAATCTGGACCATCTGTAACACCAGTGCTGGTACCAGAGATACCCCAGAACTGACTAATTCAGATAATGGGGTGGGGGGTCCTTCCCAGGATTTGAGATGGATTTATGTCTAGTTAGCAAAAGACATGGGACAGTACCAAGAGGCTGTTGAGCATCTCAGTCCTGCAGGGTTTTTAATTCCCAGCCAAGGACTGAAACCCTGATAACTGGAAAACTTTTGCCCTAAAAATAGATTTCTTCACGTTGTTGGATTCATGTAGCATTTCATATAATTACAGCCCTTGTTGGAAAATTTATGTTCTACAGATCTGGCTCATAAATCTGCACTTTACAGTACTACTGTGGCTCTGTTGTAAGCCCTTACTGCTGAGTCGAACATTTATGACTGGGGAAAAAGGTGGTAAACAAATCCATGCTTTTGAAAGTGTTCCATAATACCACAGTGTTTTAGGAAATTCTGAACTGTTACTTTCATCTGGGGATTTATCATGGGGATTTATCGTGGTGCCTACGCACATAAAGAGGAGGCCCATCTGCATGTAATTCTTTGAATAAGAGACGAAGTTGTGATTTTTTTAACAGGAACACAGTTTTCTGTGTGTGTAATCACTGGGGGAAGCAATCTTTCTGTTGTGCAATTTAAAAACAAGAGCCATTTTTGCTGAGGGAATGTTTTCAGCCTTTTTTGGAAAATACGTCTCATATCATCTCGAGGTGATCTTCAGGAGCCTGACGGTGCAGTTCCACATTATGGTATCTCAGGGCATAATTTCATGCTGAATTCTCCCCATAAGGCAAAACCAGCATAAAAGATGTTTGACTTTCCCTGCACCTGGTTGCCTGTTCCCTATACTCTCTGCTGGAGGCAGACCCTGGTACAGATCAGTGAAGTGATCTCTTTTGGAAAGCAAACACCTTCCATTACTTTTGTACAAACAATCTCTATCAGCACCCTGGTTTTCCTAATGTGAGAAGACCAACCAGTCCTTTTTTCCCACTCACCATTCCCAGTTTTCTCCTATCTTAACTATATCCATGGTACGGAGCAGTTCTGCAAACCACACACAACCCCTTTCCAGCAAGACTGGGACTAGCCAGCACAGAAACCATAGAATCATGGAATAGTTTGAGTTGGAAGTGACCTTCAAAGGTCATCTAGTCCAACCCTCCTGCAATGAGCAGGGACATAGCCAACTAAATTAGGTTGCTCAGAGCCCCATTCAACCTTGCCTTGAACATCCTTGAAGCAGCCTTATGGCTTGCGAAGTGAAACCCTAAGGCAGGTTCAAGACCTGCCTCAAGCACTAGCAAAAAGCACACAGTAGCTTGCCTGGTGCCACTTAGACTTTTCTTGCATTGGGGAATGCAGGTGCTGGCAGTCTAGGCAAGCCTCCAACACATGTAATTACGTTCTATCATCTTATATTCTCCTTGCAATTGATCTTAATAGCTGTGGCGCAACAAGAGCCCATAGACAGTCCTGCAAGAAGGCAGAAGCACTACTATATTATTTAAAGCCTTAAACACTAGAACTAAAATGCTACAGTGCAAGTGTGGGGAATAAAATGAAACAAACAAAAACATAGGGCAGAACTGAAAAGAAATTGAATAGGGAGGAAACGTGACAGAACCGATAAGGCAAAAATTACAGCCTTTCGAGGTTGCTATTAAGGAGGATAGGTGATGTCTGCAGATGATATGTGATGGGCTCTGAGTCCCCAGACTGATTGCCATCCCTGTGAGTATATGGCAGATGGTGGAGTCCCTCACAGGAAACACTGCTCACAGGCATCCTGAGGAGTTAGCAGTGGTAATAGCTGTCAGATGCCATGGCTTAGCAACCGTCACATCCAAAGCACAAGGTCATCTTCACCTTTTCTCCCCCAGCTAATGAAAACATTTAAGGTTTCTGGAGAAAGGCACATTCTGAAAACAGCTCCATTTACCTCCAGGACTGCGTGACTGAAAGCTATGGAATCAGGAGCCCTCCTCCCGACATGGATTGCCTGTGCTCCATGTGGCATCCTGGCACTCACACACTGGTGCCACAGGAAAATGGTGCTTTCTGAACAAAGCCTGAGTGAGAAAAGTTCTTGTTTGAGCTTAAATCCCTGATTGCCTCCAAACAAACGGAAAGCTTGTAGTTAAATATATAGTAAATGTGGGTTATTTCCAAATATCCACAGCTCTCTGTTTGATCTGAATGAAACATGTCTGCAAAGACAGCTGCTTCTAGTCTGCTTGCTGCCAATGGTATTTACAATCTCTCTCCCTTTCTGCATTTCTCTCATTTTTTGTCTTTCTTTTTCTTTTTTCTTCCCCCCAGGTTTTTACCAGAGAGGTTATAACACTCAGATCCTCCTAGATTAAAATCATTCCAGTCCCCTTGAACTAAATAAGCATCCTTGACTGCATAGTCCCACTGAGTCCAATGAACCTATGCCAAGGAATTGACTGTTCACCGGGGACTAGATTCAATACATGCATTTAACATGCTGGGGAGAAGAGGGTCTGTGCTCAGGTGTTAAAGCTTCTGAGCTTGTTTCACTTGCAGAATTAACTCTGTTTTTCACATCTTACTGGCTTGACACCTTCTGAGCTTTGTTTTTTTGGTGGCTTTTGAACCAAGTTTCACTGTCAGGAAAAATCTGGAAAGAAAAGAGGGAGGAAGAAGATCTCCAGTTGATCGGCTGCAGCCCAATGCGCAATGTATTTTAGGAGACTAAAGAATATATACATCAAGAAGACTCCAAACACAAAGATCAAACAGTTTTGTAAGCATAAAAATGTGCAGCCTGTTCAGGCTGGTTGTCACTTTGAGCTGAAAAACAAGTCTGGTCTCTGAGAGAACATTTATTGTGAGTGTGGATGAGCCTGAAAGCATGCTGGTGGGGTATCATGTCAAATTTACCCCCTTGAATCCATTGACACTGGAAACTTCACTAAGCTGTGCTTTAGATTGTGTTCACACAATGGCTGGCAATTGATCTACTGCAGCATGAGTTCCTGCTCATCAGCTCACCCACAGCCACTGACCATGATCCCAAAAGCACAGTGAATGCAACTGACACACTTTGCTTGGTCTTTGGAGCATATGCCTAGAAGGTAAACTGCAATAATTTGATCACACACTTTGCTTGGTCTTTGGAGCATATGCCAAGAAGGTGAACTGCAATAATTTGATTTCTTGACATATATCTGCTGAGAACAGCAGTGTAAGAAAGACTAAGCTTTTCAGAAGACACTACAATCTGCTGAGAACAGCAGTGTAAGAAAGACTATGCTTTTCAGAAGACACTATGGGAGTTAAGTTTTCGGTTCTCACTTGGATTTGGATGCCCTGATTTTTAAGAGCCTTTGGAAAATCTCAGGAAAAAAGGACACCAGGAAGGATCTAAACTAGTAACTCTAAACCCATGAAGTTTCCAGTTCAGAGTAGACACATAATGGGTTTAGTGGAGGTCTTGGTTACCTTATAAAAGCCAAATCCCTTTCCAATATGACATTTAATACAGAATCGTTCCTCTTTAAGCCTCATCTGGATGCTGCTCCTGAAGTCTGCAGATATATTTGGCTTTAAGTTATGAGAGTAAAATAGGCTAAAAATGTAATGCTGTTAATCAGCAACATTCATCTGATTCAGTATTTATTAGCTCATTTATGATGGTTGTTTGTGCTGGTATTTGTTTGTATTTTGATAGGATGCAACTTCAGTATTTATTAGCTCATTTATGATGGTTGTGCTGGTATTTGTTTGCATTTTGATAGGATGCAACACCTTGAATTTAATCAAGTTAGTTGTGTTTGAAATCATGAGAATAAATGCCTTTCACTTCAACAGTGTAGAACAGGGTTGGGCTTTCAAAAGCATTTATGAAATGTAAGACGAGTGATGCCAGGTCATTGCTTTTGGAGAGGATGACCTGTACCTGTGACCATCCTGGTTGTTTTTCTCCAAATCCTTTGGGAATTTAGGGCTTCACAGCTCAGGCATTCATCAGGCTGGTTTAGAAACACCTCAAATCTGCTGGCTCCTGCTCCTGATGGTCCTTCTTTCATGCTGCTGACCACTTCCAATGGCCCTGGGGTGACTGAAGAGATTCAGTCACTTATAGACTCACACACAGCCCATCCCCTGCTAAACTCCACAGTGGATGTCCCTACCTCTCCTGTGTGGCTGTGCTGCAGGGAACACACCTGCACTGTTGTTCCCGAGTTTCCCTAAAACGAATGTATGCATTCTTTATGGATTCCTTAATGTGAAATGTCACATTCCTGGCAGAAAAAGCACATAGTCTTTTGAAGTACTTGCAAAAAAATGTATGAATGATAAACTAGAGGGGGTGGGTTTTTCCTTCTTCAGGTTCCCCTGTATCTGTGACTAAGTATTTGCAAAATTTAGAGAGGGATCAGAAGCATGGCAGCGTATCTGGGGTTCATTTGTAGAAGGTAAAGTAGCATATGTTATGAGTCAGTTAATCTCTTTAGGGCTTTAGCCAGCACAAATTAGGTTCTGTGGTCACCGAGTCACAGCGGGCTGTGGGATGCTGTAGCCTTGGAGCTTTATTCTGATTCAGCTGCCAAGAAATGAACTGCTCTGCGGGAGCAAAACCTGGCTTGTGGTCGAAGAACTCCAGCCAGGCATGCGCAGCTCCAAAGGCTGCTCCTCTCCCCATGTACAGCTACATGATTTCATTCTCACCTACCCTCCAACAACCCCAGTGCTAAGATGAAGACCCTAGAAAACAAAGAAGGTGCTAATTCAGTCTCATTAGAAATCAGCAAAGGTTGCAAACTAGTTCTAACAGATGTGTAAGCCCTCGCTGTTTTGGCTATTTAAAACTAGCCTGGACAAAAGCACAGTGCAGGGATTAGCTCTGTGCTGCTGACGGAAACAGGAATTGTGTCTGGTTTCTTAATGTTTGTTTTTTGGTGTTTTGTTTTGTTTTTTATAGATTTTCCCCCAGTCTATAACTGGAGATACTGTGATGCCGATACAAATAAAATGCCTTAGGTTTCCTAAGCAGACAAAAGGAACTGGGAGGCATAACTCTAATCCCATCTAATGTCTTAAAGAGGCTTGCGAATCTCATTGTTAAATCACTTAACAGAGGCACAGACCAAGTCACAAGTGGTCACATATGGGTGTCAGGATGTCTGGCCCTATATGCAACTTCCTCCTTACCTACTGATTCCTTGACCTTGGTGAAGAACATACCATCTCCATACTATATATTGGACATTATAAACGAGGGTATAAATATTTTCCTATGTCACAGCAGCAGTGTTGAGAACTGAGTACTTACTCTTTGCACAAACTACAAAAAAATCAATTTATTGTTGCCCTATTTTTTGTCATGTTATTTATTAATGTCATTCATATGAATTAATTACTATCAAAAGCATTGCTTAGTCATCTTCACTTTTAATCCTAGTGATTCTTTTAAGTAAGTGAACTGTCATGGAGAATTGGTTAATTCTGATATGTTTAAGTATAGAACATACAGGATGTGCACAGCTGTGATATTCTGAACTTACCAGACATTACCGGTATAGGAATGACAAGAAGCTGTGATCACTGATGTTTGCCAGTAGCTACAGCTTGGCCATGAAACATTGCCACCCTCTTGCAAAAACATTGACAGCTCCTCATTTCTGGGCATGTGGAGCAAGAGCCCAAGATAGAGGCAGGCTGTTGACATATTATTTCAACTGAGCAACCCCCCCGGCCCTGCCTTACCCTCCTATAGTCAAGTACTTAAAGCTGCAATGCTGTGTGTCCTGGACTCCTCCATCCCAGCTCAGGTTCGAGCGTATTTCTTGCTTAGGGCCATTTGGGATTCAAAATCTTGGTGGCTTTCATAGAAAGGAACCTGGGAGATCTGATCTGGTGGGTGTGCTCAGATCACACACACATGCTGGCAGACCTGACTTCAGCATGAAGCATGGTAGCCAACACATTTCATCTCAAAAACACAGCCAGAAGAGGAAGTGCTATTCCAAGCTATTTATCTCTAAGAATCTTAAGATCTGCCAAATTTAGGTGCAAAATGAACACCCAGTAAGATTTAGAGATGGTAAAGGCTAAAAGTGTACTTACTAGAAAGAGAAAGGAAGTTACTTGTGCCTGTCTTCCCTACTTCACTATCTGGCTCCAAGCATTTGTGTTTGCTCAGCTTCTGTGAGTCCATTTCTCATTTTGCTTGACTGATAGAAATATTTGGTCTGGTCCTGGCAATCCTTTATGATATTCTTCATTTACAGAAGCTGTAAGCTACAGAGGGATGCCCCAAAAGAAATAAGGAACCTGTAGCAAGTCAAAAAAGTTTGGGACAGTCTCAAACTAAGTTTTACTTACTGTCATCTTCGCTGGAGTTTTCTGCTGTCACTAAGGACAGTGCTGTTTTACTTAAGACACAAATAGAGACAACTTTCCAAAAAATTTGCCAAATATTTGGCACATTACAATTGTAAAAAAACCCACATTTTTATTATTATTTTTATTACTAAGTCCCATAAAGGCAAAAACTAAGTATCTATTTCTCCAGAGATCTCTGAATGTCACTATATGTGGGAGCCTTTAACACAGAAAGTCCTTGGGAGGCAAGGTGAGGCAAATCCTTGAAGGAGTGGAATTTCCAGATGAAGCTGATCTCCTTTTTCTGTACATTATGCAGTACCTCTACTTTTGCTTTGAAATAAGAACAATGAAAAAGAAGGCTTTCAGCCTTTGCACTGGATCTGGCGAACTGCAAATCCATGACGTACTGGTGCAGCATTAGATGTTGTGTAGTGCCTGCAAGCCATAAAAGCAGTGGCATAAACATAACACAAAATCATCTGCATGAAACATAAAAGAGAGTAGTAATTTATGAGTATTGCTTTTAAATCTATATTAAGTACTGTTCAGGGAAAAACAAACAAACAAACAATCAACATTTACTGAGCCCTATTCACTTTCCAGTTACATTAAATTTAGGGTAAGATAAAATACTTCTTATTAATTAAATCGTACTTTAATCTTTAGGGACTTCATAGAGAAAATAGATATTAAATCCCTCAATAGAATTGTAAGTATGGACAAAGAACAGTACATGACAGCAAGACTCAACGGGGCAAGCAGCAGGTTCGGACTGGGTCACTAGGAAGAGATTTTTACGGTAGAGCAATGCTGTAACTGGTGGCAGGGATTACCTGAACTCAGTGTATAGTGATTCACAGCAATACTGCTAATCATACTGTGTGATTTCTTGGTACAGCTGTTCCTTTCATCACCAGGGTGAAAAGGTGTAATGACCTTTGATTACATGGAACTGGAATCTGAAAGAGTGGGAATACAGAGGATAAAAACCTTACCTTTTCCTGTCGTTATTTCATTTGCTCACCTAGCATTAAACCCCCACATGAATACTTAGAAGTGATGGCAAAAATATCCCCATCAAAACATTACTTTTTAGTAGGAAAATAGGGAGTTTATTGAATGAACAATTCTGTGAAATGCATCTGCTTTCCCTAATAAGAAAATCTTCATTTGATGTGGGAGTAAAAAAATCCAAACTCCCAAATCATCCATGTATTCACGTTCTTAGTATTCAGTTATACTTATTATGAGATGCCTAAAGTTTCCCACAAATATTTCATCTCTGTTTAAAACAAAAAGTAAGAAATATTTTTCCTCTAATTCTGTTATTTAGTCATCATAGAACGGTTTGGGTTAGAAAGGACCTAAAGCTCATCCAGTTCCAACCCCCTGCCATGGGCAGGGACACCTTCCACAAGACCATGTCAGCCAAGGCTCTGTCCAGTCTGTCCTTGAACACTGCCAGGGAGGGAGCATTCACAGCTTCCTTGGGCAACCTGTTACAGTGCCTCACCACCCTCACAGTAAAGAACTTCTTCCTTATACCTAACCTAAATCTTCCATGTCCTGACAGTCCCAGGTGAATTTGCTGACTATCATGAGAAGAAGGAGCCCAAGTCTTACCCAGTAGTATGGCCTGATGCCAACCATGGCATCATGGTGGCATGACAGGGGAGCAGAGGGCTGTGCAACCTGCTTTCACCTCTATGCACATCACTGCTGCCTCAAGCCCTAAACTTTGGTGCTGAAGCAAACTGATTTCCTGGCTCTGATTTCCCATCAAGGAAATTGCTTTGTCTCGGCAATTTACCTGGTAAAGTTTCAAGTTCTCAGACTTAGATCAGTCCCTACACATAACCAGAGTGCAGAAATAAGTCACTAGGCAGAAAAGCTGTCCATGTGGATCATGAAGCTTGAAGCTGTTACACCAAATTGTCTGTTACCTCAAATCAGTGCATGGTCTTGTCCCTGAGGGTGACAAGTCAGGAGGAGATGCTGGAGCACCCAAGTAATTAAAGCCTTAAGTGCATTGGGTTTTCATGGCCCTGACACCCAGCTAAACCACAGTTATAACTAAAGAGCAAACTTCATTTTCATACATAGAACTCACATCCCTCAGCTCCTGTCACAGCGGTGCTCTGGATGGCACTAAGCTGGATGCCTGGAGAAAGGTTTTGTACCATAACGGCAGACTCCTGCTTCTCCATGTGTCTGCTTTACTTCAGCTTTGGCTATTCAGAAGAGCTGTAATGCAGCAGTGAACATAGCATGCTGTGCTGAATAATAATCCAACAGCCAGGGAAGAGTATTCTGTTTTTCACTGATCAGCATATAACTTTGTTCAAAGTGGGTCAGCCCATCATGCAAATATATGAGAATCAGCCCATCACTGTGGGAAAAAAAAAAGCCTGGGGAACAGAAATAGTCTTAAGGATGACTTCATATTCCTTGAGGCTTTCATAGGAGCAGACAAAAAGAAGCAGTATTTGTAGTTTTGGGATACTGGTTTGCATAGTATCTGAGCACCCAGCTCTCCATTCAATATCACTGATGTTCTAGAAATTAGGCCAGAAATCACACTGTTCCTGCTCTGATGGGAGTGACAGATGCCTACCCAGATGACAGCTGAAACACTCTCTGCTGGCAGGGCAGAGCCCTGGGCTTTTCATCCTGAGTGCGTTCCTCACAGAAGCAACAGATTTGGCTTTGGTTACATCTTTTATGAACACTTTTTTTTCAATAAATTAATCAGAAGCTTCAAGGGATTTAAGGCTTTTTAAAAACAGATCAGTTCTTTTGCAATTCCCTCCTGAGAGCTTCAACACTGGATTTCTTCCCATTCAATTTTTCATATTTCCATTTTGCAAAATTGAAGATTCCTGGTCCAGTGCAAAACCAGTCTGTATTCTTCTCAAAATTTGCCTTGTAGCCACTGTCCTGAGGGTCTGATGGCTACTCCATGCAACATCCCTGATTGATTAAAAGAATTGTGTTGAGGAGTCACACATAGAATCATAGAATCACAGAATGGTCAAGTTGGAAAGGACTTTAAGATCATCTAGTTCCAATCCCCCTGCCATGGGCAGGGATGCCTCACACTAGACCATGTCACCCAAGGTTCTGTCCAGCCTGGCCTTCAACACTGCCAGGGATGGAGCATTCACTACTTCTTTGGGCAACCTGTTCCATAATCATATATATCTGAACCACAATTCCTCCTGCTCATTAAAACGCTCCGAACACCATCAATGAATTGCACCCATTGCTTTGAAGCTTCTTGCTATTGTTTGACAGTTCAGGTAGTAACTTTCTTATAGTCAGAAAGAAAGAGCATTGAGATCACCAATAAGCTCATGCTATGGAGGACATCAATAGCAACTGAATGAGGGATACAGAGAGTTCAGGCAGAGCCTGGTATTGCAGCTAGGAGTATCCCCTCTGCTATACTAAAATAGGCAGAACACGTATATGGAGTTTGTTTCAAGTGCTTTCCTTGTCAGCCAGTATGGTAGTACCCTTCCGTGAGGAGAGACCCAAAGGAGATAATAGAATCATAGAAGTCCTTACGACCCCACAAAAACAGCCTGCACACCATATACTGCATAATTTCAAAGGATTCTTCATAAAACAGGTGCACAAAAGGCAGGTTATTTGTGATCTTTTGGGTCTTTTGCTGTTTCCACACTAAAAAATCAAGGCAAAGGAGACACAAGGGCACAGTCACAGCTCATATAACTTTTTATAACAAATACACAAACGTACTATTCCTAACTATATTTTTTTTAAGCCTCTCTTGTCCGATTTCTGGTTATTTCTCTAATATATAGCACCATGTGCACCACACCCACAAGCAC
Source organism: Nestor notabilis (assembly GCF_000696875.1). Taxonomy (NCBI): domain Eukaryota; kingdom Metazoa; phylum Chordata; class Aves; order Psittaciformes; family Psittacidae; genus Nestor; species Nestor notabilis. Next base: position 15,973 of record NW_009930428.1, on the reverse strand, counting down.
TTTGAAGTTCTAGTGCTGAGATACCTGACATGGACACAAAAAGAGAGGTCAATATTTCTTCAGTTTGGTCTTGATTCAGACAGGTGTCTCGGCAGAGTCCTCACAGTAAGACATAGGATTTGAGAGCTTGAGAATCCCAGTTAATATAAATGAAAGTAAAAAAGACCTTACAGCAATGTAGAAAACAATTCTGGTACTGAAAGACTGTTTGGACTGAAGACAATAGTGTAAAGGAGAATTGAAACTGAGCCTCCTGGTTCTGGGCAATGTCTAGTCTCCTGGTGCTCAGGCTGCCTGGGAAACTGATGTTTATTTCAACTTTGCTTTTTCTTTTGATTAAAAAAAACCCTAAACTAACTAGAACAAGACCTCAGTAGTCTCCAGCAGGAAATATCTCAAGACTCAAAGTCAATAAAAGCTGAAAAGGCTTTTCTTGTGGAATCCCTTGGCCAGAGATGAACTTTGCATTTGTCAAGACTATACGCTATAAGTAAAAGCGTGCGTTTGCAGTAGGGAAAAAGAAAAGAACAGTCCAATGGATATGGGTCTGAGAACAGATCAGTGGTTTTTCAGTCTTAGTCATTTCTAAGGGATCTGCAGAGGGTAACTAAGAATAAAAGGTTTTTGTCAATGGGCTACAATATGGTATATAGAGGTCTGCACTTCCACAGAAAAAATCTTATGAGTTCAAAACTCAAAGCAGTTGAAAGCCAGAAGAGTGGAGAGACCCATGAAAGAGAAAGAGAAACAGAATGCACGACAATATAAGTTACAGAATTGATAATATTCAGAAGTCTTAAAGAGAAACTAGTATCCATACTCCTTATACACGTCCTGAAATATGCCTTCTAATCTGAGAACTCACAGGCTACCAAAAAAACGGGGTAACAACTCATAGATTCATCTGAAACCTGTTTTTTCCTGTCAATTTCTGTGAACACTTAAAATAACAGTAAGTTACAATATAAACAGTTAAGGAGCCTGTATCTGTAAGTAAAGGATTACGCTCAGGTGAACACAATTTGGAATTCGTTTTGAAGGAAGACCAGTCATGCCAGCATTATTTTTTGCCACATGCTCACAAAAAAAAAATGAATTCAGAACATTTTATACAAAAAAATCAGATTTTTTTCTTTGTCATCTGGAATAAAATATTTTGACTGAAGTTCATTTGAACAGTTTCACTATTGATTACTGATACGATCTTGTATGCTTTGTTTGGAACTAGTTTAATAGACCCGTGGGACTTTTTCATTATGACACCTCACTGTACAGGCATTATCTCTCAGGAGAGTGATGCCCATGTTCCCTTTCACAAGTTAGATTGCTTATCTTCTTTTCTGATGCACGGAAGTCAGATGATTTCTACCTTGAAACACAGAGCATACTCAGAAGGAAATCCATTCTCTCTTGTGAAAGAAGGAAAACATCCTCTGGAGACCTCTAGGTCATCAGGGGTGATACCAACCTCAAACTGCCATCCCATGGACCAATGCACAAAGTGGGAATGCAGCATAACAATTTGCTAAACAGAGCAAGCTAAATCTTCTGAGGCAGCTCAACGGAATAAACCACTTTTACCTGAGCTGAACCAACCCAAACTAAAGTAATCCTACTAATCC
>NW_009930428.1:0-14320 GCF_000696875.1 Nestor notabilis | reverse complement strand
AGAGAGTTTGTTTTCTAAAACAGATGTGGAGTTTTTTTAAAAGCATGGCATTTTGACATTTTATAAACAGAATTTTTCATGTAAGATAATTGCCATCACCTTTACCTGCAAATTAAAACAGAAACAAAGATCTTCACTCTTGATTCACAGCTTATTCTTTTGCCACCAATTTTTATGCATGAAATAACTTTGCGTGAGTGATAGTGAATTTGTATTATATCACTGAAAGCTATCAGCAGCTGCCATTTACTGTGGCGTTAAATACTGTTCTTCCACCTACAGGGGAGGAAACTGCATTCCTTTATGGAAGAAGGTACCTGGTGGCAGAGGTAGCTGATGGTCAAGAGAAGCAAGAGTGAACCTTAGCATGACCAGTATGTGTAGGCTGAGTCCGACTTCAAAGGCAGCAGGACAGTGTTTGCAGGAACACACATCTTGGTGACAAAGGAGCTAGAGAAGAGCCAGTGGTGAACAAATGAAATGCTTTTGTGCCAGTTGCCCTGAAAGAGGCACAACGTTAAAGGCATTTGGGGTATTGGATTTTTAAACTGTGTTCCAAACCTGCCTCTAGTGGTTTCTGCCATGTTCAGGGAAGCATAACGATATTCATTGTAAATTAGGAGGACTGCACCAAAAAACCTGTCTGATTCCTGTCATCAATTTCTCCACTAATGGAAACAACCTGGCCAGGCCCCAAACACTAACTGCTCAGGTCATGGGGACAACAGTATAAATGTTCACAATAAAGGACTTCTGGGCTCAGACCACATTTGTTCAATCAAAAAGATTTGTGTAGTGATCAAAGAAATTACTCTAGCAAAGGCCATATAGTTTGTAGAGATTAAGCAAGTGATCCAGGCCTAAGTGAAAAACCATCTTTAAAGCTCATTGCTGTAAATCCCACTGCTTTCAGCAGAAATTAGAGTTGCACTTAACAGTCAAGGTCTACTACACTTACTAGGACAATCCTGCACAAACACTTTCTGACCAAGGCTTAAAGTAAATTCGAACAAGAAAGTCAAGGAAGAGTTCCAGACAATTAACCACGTTTGTGAAATGAAGATAAGAGACAAGGAGCTAAAACATGAAGAGGGTGCAGTTCTCTGAATAAAGCATTCATTTTTTTACAAATTGACAGTCTGCTTCTGATTTATGGATAGGTAGATATGGAACATACAGCGATCTCTGACAGATGGGAAGAGTGAATTCTTTACAGCGTGAATATTAATCACATCATTATTTGGCTTCTTTCTACTTCTCCTGCTTTCTACTCATCTTTAAATGTAATCTAAATATTAAAAAACATCAACCCAAACTGAGATCTATTGTAGAGTTAATTACAGTGTGTTCTTTTTACCAGTCACAGTTTTCACTCTGGGCATACTGTACCTGTACAATTCAATGAGGCTGCTGGTGACCCAGATGCCCAGAACAGCCCTACAGAATTAGAGGAGATGCTGTACCATAAAGTAGCAACATCTGGATAAACAAAGCCCTGGTATGTCAGTCTGAAATCCAATTATTTTTTTACTGTGTGGGAAAAACTACATAGCTCCACTTATTAAGAAAGAAAGCAGCAAAACTGCAACATGAATGGAAAACTTCATACAAAGCTCTTTTTCTTCTGTGCACACACACTTTCATGTTAGCTTATAGAGGTTCTCTGAACAAACACAGCCCATTAAGAAAGCTCCCACTTCCAAGAAGCACTCTATTTGGATAATATTTGTAAAAGGAGCTGAGGGACTGGGAAACCAAACACTGAAGATGCCAGTGCCTGTCACTGCAGAAAGATTCCAACTGCATTTTCAAAACAGCAAAGTGTCAGAGCCACCAAGTGTCACAGCCAGAACAGTGCTGCCTATGAATGGGACTTGGGCTTCTTTGAAATCATAGAATCACAGGATCATAGAACCATTAAATTGGAAAAGACCATAAGATCACTGAGTCTGACCATAAACATAATACTGCCAAGTGCACCAATAAACCAGGTCCCTAAGCACCACATGTACACATCTTTTAAATACCTGCAGGGATGGTGACTCCACACTTCCCTGGGCAGCCTGTGCCAATGCTAGACAACTCTTTTGGTGAAGAAATTTTTCCTAATCTCCAATTCAAACCTTCCCTGGCACAACTTGAGGCCATTTCCTTTATGTTATCACTTGTTATTTGGGAGAACAGACTGACATATCTCTACACCCTCCTTTCAGGTAGTTGTAGAGAGCGACAAGGTCCCCCCTGAGCCTTCTCTTCTCCAGACTAAACCCCCCAGGTTCCTCAGCCCTTCCTCATCACACTTGTGCTCCAGGCCCTGCACCAGCTCCGTTGCCCTTCTCTGGCCCCGATCCATCACCTCAATGTCTTCCTTGTAGTGAGGGGCCCAGAACTGAACACAGGAGTTGAGGTGCAGCCTCACCAGTGCCAAGTACAGGAGGATGATCACTGCCCTGGCCCTGCAGGACACACTGTTGCTGACACAGGCCAGGATGCTGTTGGCCTTCTTGGCTGCCTGGGCACACATTGCTCATGTTCAGCTCCATCAATCAGCACCCCTGGGTCCTTTTCCATAAGCAGCTTTCCAGCCACTCTTCCCCAAGCATGTAGCGTTACATGGGGTTGTTGTGACCCAAGTGCAGGACCTGGTACTTTGCCTTACTGAAACTCATAAAATTGGCCTCAGCCCATCGATTCAGCCTGTCCAGATCCCCCTGCAGAGCCTCCTACCCTCCAGCAGATCAACACTCCCACCCAACTTGGTGTCATCCACAAACTTACTGAGGGTGCACTTGATGCCCTCATCCAGATCACTGATAAAGATATTAAACAGAACTGACCCCAGTACTGTGCCCTGTGGGACGCCACTTATGACTGGCCACCAGCTAGACTTAACTCCATTCACCGCATCCTGTCCCTCATCCACTAAGCAGGTCATTTTGTCATAGAAGATCAGGTCGGTCAAGCAGGACCTGCCTTTCACAAACCCATGTTGACTAGACCCGATCACCTGGTTGACACTTAAGATGATCTGCTCCATAACCTTCCCCAGCACTGATGTCAGGCTGACAGGCCTGTAGCTCTCCAGATCCTCCTTCCAGCCCTTCTTGTAGGTGGGCATCACATTTGCCAACCTCCAGCCAAATGGGACCTCCTTAGGAATGAGAAGTGGCTGGGTGAGCACTTCCACCAGCTCCCTCATCTTGAGCTTCATGCATACTTACTAAACAGAGAGTCTTTTCACCACATCAGAGAGAATACAGGATAAGTGGAGGAAAGACTCAAGACATTAAATCTCTGGAACAGTAAATTATTTTTTGCATCAATGGTGCTTAATGCTGGTTAATAATGGGGACTGATAATAAAAGCACTGCAAAGAGCAGGCTTGCCTTCCTATTTTCCATTCCTCTGAAGATCAGTCCCTGTTCTTCTCTTCTCTTTTTCTTTTTTTGTTATTTTCCAAAGAAATGCCATATGGGAGAACTGAAAGAATCATCAAGTGGAATGATTAATATCGCGACTGGGCTTTTGGTCTGCATATGATTCATAGGGACAGATTTATCATGAGGAATTATAATAAAACTCTACGTCTGCTGGTATCCAGGCTGTACCCACCACAGAAATACTAATGACTCTAACTATGTTTTGCATTTTGAATGTCTTTCAAAACTCTGCCCTCTCGAAACTGGAAGGGACTTGGTGTGATTTCCTAATTTACATGGCAAAGAGATGTTGTTCATCTGTGGTGTCAAAGGTAATTGTTGGGCTAATGAGATTTTGTATCAGACATTTATCCAGCTAAATAAACAGACTAGATTCAGCTTGTAAGAATAGCCAAGAGATTAATTTGAAATGTGCAAATGAAGGAATGGAATCTGATGAAAGTATTTCTTGCTGCAATGTGCAGGCAAACTGCACAGTCAAAAAAGCCAGAAGCTTTACTATCATGTGGTGTCAATCACAGAGCTCAAGCCAGGCTGGATCCTGTAAGTATATCAAAATAGCTTTCAACCAATTCAAACTAATGGAGTAAATGATAGCAACAGCTGATCATCATCTTTGATGTGAATCAGTGTGGATAGGGGAGAAGAGGCTTTGCTGGAAGCCTTCACACGTGCAGAGAGCAAGGAAACAGGCTGGAAAACCCAGCCTGTGATCCTGCCTGGTGCAGGCAGGCAAGCAGCGAGTGAATGCAGAAATGTCTTCCCTTCGCTTCACCACCACAGCCTGACTCACATTACCCTGACCCACAGTACCCTGCTGTCCTCTTGCTCTCCATCCCACTCCACATGGTTCGTCCTCATCCCTTTTCCTCATCTGGGCCACACCAGTTTCCATTCAGACTTCTCAGCCATCAGTCATCCATATCCAGTTCTCAACTCCCTGCTCCTTCTGTTCCAGGCTCCTCGCCCAGTCAGACCCAGATCCCAACTTGGATCCTTGTCCATGGTATCCCCATCCTGCATCCAGTGCATGAGACCTGCTCCCTGCCCTTTAATTCCAGTCCATACCCTTCAGATTGTGTTTTCACTCATTCTCCATCATTTCCTTGCCCAGACCCAGTAATTGTGCCCCCTCTGTGTCCACTCTCCATATCACAGTCCAGTTCTGATGGAAGCTGCTGTTCTGAAGGCTGCTAAGGCACAAAGAGCATTAGGAAGAGTACAGGAAAGACACACTCCTTTTCATGTCTGGCACACTGTGCACCCTGTCCCCAAGCAGCAGGGCTACAGTTAACAGGCAAAGTCTTATTACAGGAAGTATCAGATATTCTTAGTAAAAAGAATAAACATGAAACAACAATAAATTGTGCATCCCATCTCCATTACTGGAATATTTCTATCCTTGCTGGATGCTTTAGAGTCCTGCTGCTTAGGAAGAAGAGGTTCACATAAATAAGCCCCTTTTGCAAAATTATCTGGACATAAACTGCCATCTGAAGTTTACTCACTTGGGGACAGAGCTATTAATGCAAAAGACAGTCTTTTCAAGAAAAGCAGCCAAAGTAGATAGGGAAAATCCACCAGAGATTCCCTGGAAGTACCGGAGGTTTTCCTGAAGGGGAACAGAAGTGGATTTAAAGGCTGAAGAGGAAGAATGTACTATACTGAGCCATGAAAACGCTGGGGGAAATTAAGGGACTCACTGTGTCCTAACCCTCAATAAATTTTAATCTACTGATGACACGAGATATCAGGAAGGAAGTTGGGAAAAGCATCGAGGAGATAGAATGAAAGAAAAGGTGCTTGCCCTTGGCGTGACAGAAGGATTCTTCCTTTCTCAGAAGCTATTTTACCAGCTTGCTTGCAACTCTCCCTTTCTCCTTCCCAGAAAAAAAAAGGTTGATTTGCATAATCTCTTCTTAGAGGTTGCAATGGATCCTGTATCTCCCTTCTGGTTCTTAAGGGATCATTATTTTATTGCTCCTTTATAGAGCTTTCTTCCTTAAAGTGACTTTTTCCCTAAGCCCAGCAATACTATAAACCCAGAAAAATCAGGGTCAAGGCAACGTGTTAAAGAGATCACTATGTGCTCTATTGTGGAAATCTACATTTAGGGGATGCACAGAAACATAGCTCTGCCTAGGAAGATGCTACAGAGAAACTGCTGCAACATTTTAATGTTGGTGGTCTCAGCTTAGAATAAGGGTAGAATTAATATGACTATCTATCTATCTATCTATCTACCTACCTACCTATGTATTTATTGTTCCTGTGCCCTTATACAAATCCGTGGCTAAACAGAGACTCTTCAATAGGAGTGATGACTCAGAACAATTCCCATTTCTGTTTGTGGGACCAGTCATGGCCCCACTGCCCCTGTCAGTGGAAGATGTAGCTTCCATTTGGCATCAGTCATTCCAATACAAGGATCCAGTATCTGAAGGGGGCCTACAAGGATGCTGGGGAGGGACTCTTCATTAGGGACTCTAGTGGTAGGACAAGGGGTAATGGGTTTAACCTTAAAGAGGGGAACTTTAGGTTAGATCTAAGGAAGAAGTTCTTCACAGTGAGGGTGGTGAGGCTCTGGAATAGGTTGCCCAAGGAAGTTGTGAATGCTCCATCCCTGGAGGAGTTTAAGGCCAGGTTGGACAGAGCCTTGGGCAACATAGTTTAGTGTGTGGTGTCCCTGCTCGTGGCAGGGGGCTTGGAACTAGATGATCTTAAGGTCCTTTCCAACCCTAACTATTCTATGATTCTATGATTCTATGATTCTATGATCCTTCCTATTCCTTCATTATAGGAAAAGCTGTGCTTGTGTGGAAGTATGTATTTCTTTAGGGAATGCACCAACATAATCCTCTGGTTTCTTGCACTGTGCCAGAGGACATTTGCATTAAGATGTCAAGCAATGCAACAGTCAGTTTAAGACAGAAACTGCATGCTGTGTTTCTCAGTTCACCAAAGGCCATATTCTTTGGCAGGGATAAATCTCCTGATGCTTTTCCTCAAGAGCTCAGAAAGCTGAACAATAGAAAATTAACAAGGTAACTTTCCCCAGGTTGAAAGGTGAAGTTACATTCTTTAAGACAGTTTTTCCTTTTCAAACTCATACATTAAATATGCAAGCACGCTATGAAATAAACAGAACATGCAGCATGGCTGAGCTAGCAACACTGAAGGAGCATTCATATAGTCAATGCTGCGTGAACTGATGTTTTCTACATTTGCTTTGAAAACTGCTTGTATTAAATCCTTTTACCCTTGATTGGTGGGATTGACAATCTCGGCACAGAAAGGATCCAGAACCAAAATGGGAAAGGCCAAAGGCCTGCAGTGAAACAGAACAGAGTGTGAGGATGCTGGCAATGCACCCCAGGCTTTGATTGCTGCCCAGGAATCTCCCAACCTGTGATAACAAATCAGAGCCTGGCATTCTGCACTACAGTACCCCTGATAGTATCCTAGAAAATCTACATCCCCCTCACAACTGGGGTTCAGCAAATCCCCACTAAGCAGAGTCAATCCCACCCTGAGGAAACATGGAAGGAGCTGCTGAGAGAAACTGAGGCATGGCGAGTGAAGTCACCTGTAAAGGTGCAGCACATGAGCATTCTGACTCTAAAGCTGTGTCTTGGAAGCCTGGTGCTGTATCCAGAGCCACACTTCTCTGCTTTGCTTATACCACCAGATCCTGCTCAAAAGTTCACTGAAAATGAATAAAAAGACAACTATTGACTCAGTGGTTTTTGGACTTTGCTCTCTAGCTCCAGGAATAAGCATTCTGGTTTATTCTCCAGGAATAAGCATTCTGGTTTATTCAGAAATATCTACAAAAGGTAGTGAAATAACCTATTAATTTTATGCCCATTAACTTTTCATAACATGCTTGATTAATCTGTGTGTACCTGGAGAATGCTGCCATTAATGAAGCTGGCACCCTTTCACTTGGATCAGAGTGCTGCGGATCTACTGGGGAACCGGCTGGGGGTCACACGGAGACTTGTGCCTTGTCAATATTTATTAATTGTGTTAGCCAATATGTTTCTGAAAGCAGGAAAACAATGCTAGCGTGTTTTCCCCTTTTTTCCATTCCCTCCTTATGTTTCCCCTTGCCCTGCATTTTATTGTACTGGTACATTTTGCTGCCGTTCATTGCAGACATGACAAAATCCCCTGTATCAACAATTTAACTGAAGCCATGAAAACAAACCCCAAGATTTCTCCTCCATTCTTTCAGACCAGAGGAAGTTCATGCTCGCAGTTTTGCTGCATAATATCTCAGCAAGTTCATTAATACTCCAGAGAGGAGTCATCAATCCCTTCAGGTCAAAGATGAGAGGTAATGGCATCAAGGCTTCAGCGGTACATCTGGTATTGGCTTCACATCATGGTAATTCATCTCTGAAGCTGAAGGCCAGGCTTTCTGTGTTCTCTCCCCACTTCACATAATGCTTGACTGTGGTGGGGGCTTTTGGGGGAGCTTTGGGTTTTTTTCTTAAAGGGAAAAGCTTCACAAAATGCAAAGAGGTGGAATATTTCTTCTGGAAGGAAATGGATGGTTTGCCATAAAAACCCACCTAACCTCTGACATGCACGCAATACATTAAATGTCTACACAAAATGACATCATGCATTCAGAGCAGAAATGCTGTGAAAGGAACAGTGCAAAGCACTTTATGCCAGTTTCTGTACCTGAAGGCCCATGGCCATTTTATTTCCAGGAAACACAACGCGTTTACACTTGGAAACCTGAAGAATGGGTAAACTGTGAATGAAACTTAGTTTGATTTCAGCTTGCTGCTCTACCTGCCCTATTGCTGTCATTAGCATCTGCAATATCCTCTCCAGCCTCAGCTCTGTTCACCGGCTGTGAACACCCCACAGAAACAAATACTTGCAACTTAAAGATAGCTCTTCTTTATATACAAGGTGCTATTCCTCATAAAGAGGAGGGTCACAGAAAAACCTCTGGCTTCATGCTGTGCACTGCTTATAGATGTAATTTATTTTCAGCACTACCTGCATTCTCCGGTTAACAATGGCTCTAAGTTGAAGCCTGTTTACTGATTTGCAATATTGCTTTTGCTAGTGAAAGGAAGGACAGAATGAATTACAGGATGCCAAGAATTTAACAGCAAAAAGTATGTATGCTGTGTTCAAGACCAGGTTGGACAGAGTCTTGGGTGACATGGTCTAGTGTGAGGTGTCCCTGCCCGTGGCAGGGGGGTTGGAACTTGAAGTCGTCACCAACCCTAATCATTTGATGATTCTATATAGTGTCAAAGTGCACAATTTCTTTCCAAATAGCCTGGGGCTTCAGGATGGTGCCAGACCAAATAAGAGACACTCCTCATCTTCAGAAAGGCAGAACCTTGTGCAAATGCACCAGGACGAAGCAGATCTGCAAGGGGAGATCTGGAGGGGTGTGGATGAACCAGAGAGCAGTGGGTGAAGAGCCCATGGCAGATGCCATCGTGGCAGCCCTTCAGGCAGCAGCGTGAAGTGGATGCTGAGCATTGCTGCAGCCCCATGCCTCTGTGGCCAGTTGTGGTAGGGCTGGCTGGCCCCCCGTGACATGCTTCTGTTTTTCCAGGGAGGATCCTGCCTCGTGGCATCCGTGCAGTTCTGTCCCAGAACAGCTATCAAGCCAGAAGGAGAAATGGCTATCCCTGTTTAGTGGGTTTACACATAAAGTCTTATCCTTTGTGTGGGGCAGCAAGAGGAACACCCTGGATCAACAAGACAATGCTGTTCAGGCCAGGCTTTGAGCAACCTGGTCTAGTGGAAGATGTCCCTGCCCATGGCAAGGGTTTTTGGATCTAGATGAGCTTTAAAATCCCTTCCAACATAAACCACTCTATGATCCTATGATTCTATGAACTTCCTGGCCCCAGCTCACTCCTGGGTGGAGGGAACTGCACGGTCAGAGCAAACACTTTTATTTTGTCTTATTTTTCACTTTTTAAACAAATCAACAGCAACAAAATTAGCTCCTGTAGGAAATATCTCCTAAAACAAATCTCATACGCCCATGGCTCTGTGGATGTATGTAGTGGTAGCATGTGACTAAATAAAGGGAGTAAAAAGGTTAAATTAATGCAACAATCAGATGCTCTAAGCAAAACTGAGGCCATCAGAAAAAGACAAATAGCTCCAAACTCCGCAACTGCTTTCACAGTCGCAGAGGAGCGACCAAGCGAAACAGCCAGGGTTTAATTTTACCATCACATCTGCTAATCTGACACTGAGATATTTTCTTTGCTGTTACTGCTGAATTACTGTACTGTAGCACGGAATCAGACGGGAAGATCAGGGATCCTTTATATGACTTGAGATTTCTTTTTCTTTTCTTTTTGTTTTCCTAATCTTTTTGATACCTATTGAAGATTTCACAATGTAGAACTCAGGCAGTAAACTGAATCATAGATTAAAATATGCACTAATATCAAGAACATTGGTAATCTCAGTTTACTAGCGCATATGGTAACTAAATCCCATATCACCCCTTCCAAAACCAATTCAGGCAGATTAAATCTGACAGGACAGCATGGGGTAATTTGTGCTGTGGTAGCATGAAAACTAGTGTACTAGTTTTCAGATAATTTCTCATTTCCAGGGCATTTGGACATTTAGCTCGGAAACTCTGACACATAAAAGGGAGAAAGCTTTTGACAAAACCTGTTTTCTTCCTTTCCTCCTCACCTTCTAGATCCCTTTTGAAGCAGTGAAGGGACGTGAAGACAGATTGCCATCTATTGGTGTGACCAAGAAATTCCATGAGTGAAAATGTCGTGGTCAAATGCAACTCAAGTACCTGATTTCCAAAAATATAGAGGTACTAAGTCCACATAGGTAGCACTTGCTTAAGCACATTAAATACTGTCTACAACATACCTACAACCTAATTTAATTAAAGGGTATATTTAGACAAAAATAAGTTTCCCTCTTTTTCTCCTCTTTTTCCTCAAGCAATATACCTGGATTCTGCAGCCAGGTTAGTTTTGAATGCAGTTAACAGGTATCAGATACTGTCTTTGTACTCTGCTGTTATTTACAAAGACCTTTCAAGCTGCATCCTGGCTTTGCAAAATAAATTAGAACTAATTAAAACCACAAAGGTCTTGTCTGTAACAGCTCCTTTTAGCAGAGGAAATTCAGGTATCTTCAATGGACACAAGGGATTATCTTCTTTGCAGAAAAACTTGCTAAAAGGGAACACTGGAAAAAGGAAATTAATTTAGGGATTTCAAGGCATAGAGACATTTACTGATAAGCAGGAAGATAAGAGGTTGTATCAGAGAGAGGAGCAGGGAAGGAAACACAAAGAGAACATGGGAGAAGAGGTGAGGAGACCAAAACCAGGGATATTCCATGTTTTCAGCCATCTGTCCTCTCTACCAGCCTTTCCACCATTGGAAAGGAGCATTTCCCAGCTAATCCTGCAGCTGCACTGACTCTCAAAGACAAGAGAAGACAAGCTGCCCCTCAGATGATGCTATCGCTGCTGGATGTTATTCTCTCCGTCCACCACTTGAGTAGTTTACATGGCATTTTTCAATTTGCTTAATGGTAGCACTGATTATGAGTGCAACACTGCTTATTCTAACCTCACTTCTTTTGCTTAAAGGCAATTATGCCACAAAAGCAGAACCACAGGAACAACAGTCACCAGCAAGAGGAACGATGGTGGTGGTAAATCTCTTCTTCCATCATAGCTGGGTCCTGAACAGGACAGGTACTCTGGCGTTAATGACAAAGGCTCTTTCCGTCTATGCTCTCATAGAAATGTTTCTTAGCACAGATTGGAGTTTTAGTTCAGGTTTCAGTGAGGCCATTTTTTTCTTGCTCCAAACATTCTTTTTATAACAGCTCAAAGAGATCTTACTTTGTCTCCTTGCCTCATAAAAGGGATGTGTCTGTATTGGCATAGTCATCGAGTCTTATACTGAAGTCTTCTATCCATAAGCCTCCATCTGCCTTTAGATTAGGTTTCTGACCTCCTATTAAACAGCCATGACACCTTGGCATAATATCCCCTTTCTCCTGTGATGTAGAGCATTTTTTCACCCAGCACTGCTGTGTGGGAGCTGGAAGGCTGCACTCTCCTAATGCCTTGGGAATCCTCTGGAACAAGGATTCACTCTGCAAACCCTATTATTCAAACTAAAGCCTGCCAAACCTCTTTTATGTATGTGATCTCAGCAAGGAGAGCATGAAATGAGGAGACCAGAGTAAGCTGTTTTCTCTTCCTGAGAGTTGCTGCCACCAGCACTGCACTGATCACACAGAAGAAGGCTTCCCTATGCTCTGGGCTATCACGTTGGCTGGTGTAAGTCAGTATAGCTCCTCTGCATCTACTAGAGTTGTCACAGTTTAGACATATTCAAGCACCAGCCCTTAGCATCCAGCACCACCAGCACTTCTGAGATCAAACTACTCTCCAAAAGAAATTAAATGAAAACAGTACTTCCCTGTTTTAGGAAAGAGACGTTCCATGACTTATTCCCTCTGTCAGTAGAAAGTTAAAAGTGGCTGGTGTTAGTACATCAGTAGAGTACCAAGGAGCTGGGCAATAGAGCATCTCAGAGCTATTTACCAACTAGATTGGCTGATGTTAGTGCCTATTAGATCAGCATGGAAACAGCCTCTGGGGGTATATAATAAACAGTGTTATCAGAGTTGGAGTCCAGGGAATACCAGATTCCACTGCTGACTGACAAAGTGAGAGATTGGTTTATTTACTATTAAGAAATCAAATTATAGTTGTGAGGTTGTTATGTCTCTGTTTACTAGGAAAAAAATATACAGCTCTGGCTTTCATTCATAGCATAAACTTGTCTCACCTACTTATCCCAAAGAAGGCAGTTGGTGGTACTGTTATTGTATGGGAAGGCTGAGTTGCACAACAGCATTTGGTCACTTTGGTACTGTGAAATGAAATGTTGATCTAAACCACATTATGAGGAAAAAGGGTAATAATTACTAACTAAACCATGAAACCAGTTTTCTAAAGTAAGAGAGTTTAATACTCAGAGCAAGAAAAGCCCACCCAGGGATTTTGTCATTAGCAATCGATTTTCAAGTGAAAAGGCACTCCAGGCCACATCCAAACCACCTAAGAGAGGCGCTGAACTTTGGCATCATAACTGGCCCTGGCAGGTGGCTAGCCTATGTTATTGTCCACAACTTCCAGGTCTTGGCTTCATGTACATTGAAACAGAAAAATAGTCCCAGTGCCTTTGAGGCAAAGCACCCAATGCAAGAATTATCTTGCAACGGACTTTGCACACAGGACTGCTTGGGAACAGTCAAAATACAGCCCCAAGAGACTTTGTGATGTTTAACAACAATAAATCATTACAATTGTTATTGTGAAAATCCCTCTGGAAGGTGAGGTGGGTGGTAAACATGGGTTCTGGTTCTTCCTATTGACACCAATTTATAGGAGGTACAAAATCGCTGGGTTCAGTGAATGAGAATCACATTCGTGCACTGGACTTAGACTCCCTCCTACATCCATCACCTAATGCATTTGTCTAAATCACTCTAGTGCCAATTGACATACGGAAACATCTTATCTTTGGAGTTTCCACCTTCTTGAGCGTTCAGAAGTCTTGGCAATAACTTCGAATCACTACCACTGTCAGCAGTGAAATCTGCTCGTTAATATGATGGAATAACTACCTTTGAGCACTTGAAAGAAATTGTTAAAAAGGGTGTAAAAACAGGGTCCTGGAAACATAGTGCAGAAGCCTGTAAACAGGTGACTTCCGAACCTTTGGAGACGTGGATGATAGTTTCAAAGTTTCTGTGCTAGCATGAGATGAATCACAGAATCACACCCCGGCTATAGAAGGAGCCTGTGATGATGCACTGAGATTTGGTCTTCAAATTTATAGCAGCTTGTGTCAGGGCAGGTAAAATTTGTTATTCTATGAAGATGGCCATTAGAGGACCTTCAGTTATTTAAGTCATGCAGGTAGCATGGGACAGAGTTTACATGATGTAAGCAGCTTATGTTGGCCTTTTGCAGAAAGAATTCCCCCTCTACCCCCGCATATTTTTCCAGTATTTATGATGTGAAATATGCAGCACAACAGCACCTAGGCATTTTCTTTCTACACACTGCACCATGAAACATAAGAATGCGATGAAAGCACAAATCCACAGAGGTCCTGACAAAGCACCACCATGTGGCTATCTATTCTGTTCTCTATCGATATTCACTGTAATCTAATTAAGAATGATAGGGGTTTGGAAGAGAGGCTGTGACACAGCTTCTAAAAGAGATGTCTTGAAGTCAAGCAAGGTTTGTCCTTAGCATCAATCACATGTTCTGCCCAGGAATACTGAATAAGTTCTGCCTTACTCATTCTGGGGCAGTATACGGCACATATAATATTCAGATTTCAGTAAGTAATGTACTATTCCAAATGTACACTTCAGAGTTCTGGTTATAGAAGGGAGAAACTATAGCATTAATAATCTTAATTTCATTTGCTATGAATTTGGCAAGGTTATTTCAAATTTCAGGGCTTGATATTGCAACCAATTGCTATTAAGCCATTGGCTTTAACACACTGTGTACTTAAGGAGAGCAAGACCTGTTCACTGACGTGCAAAGTTTCAGCATGGAGTACAGTAGGTGAGAGAAATTATGATAAGCAATATAAAGGTGTAGCACTAATGACACAAGAATACTGATATAATGTAACAGAACCTGCAATCAGCATTCTTCAATACAGCTAAAACCATCGTATTCAACTTAGCAATAATGCTGAACAGGGGCCTAAGATAGCACAGAAAAAGTGTGTTGTCAATTTTGGTGCACATTAGAAGAATAGATTCAACATGTGCAAGGCATTCGACACTGTCCCACA
>NW_009930427.1:174635-176272 GCF_000696875.1 Nestor notabilis | reverse complement strand
AAAATAAAATAAAATAAAATAAAATGCTGAATTAGCCATGACTATGGCTAAACATTGCTTAATGAGTCTGAATTAATTCTGAATTATGGTGAATATCAGCCACTAAAAGTCTTTCATACCCCCTCACAGTTGCTTTATTTATTTCCTTAGGTCAAATTACAGCTCCTGCAAAATATCTTACTTTGACTGTGTAACCTAAGTCTGTATTACTCATTTTTTCCCCATGGGATGCTTCCATGTACGTTGTATTCCTGAGAAGATAATGAAAGTAATGACCAAATAAACTTAACACAGAGGTGTGACATATGCTTTGTTAGTATAGTGTAAAACTAAAATGCAAATTAAAATATAACTTACATTAATATTTTAAGAAAAATGCATCCCATTAGGGTAGAAGTTGTTCATTTTAAGCTGAAGTTGGTATTTTCCTGATATGCATTTTGATTTTATTCTTAGTGACTACTAGTGAATGGCAGAAAATTATAACTAGCAGAAATCTGAAAACGTTGTTCCTTCCACTTTAAAATTTTATTAGCAGCTGGTGTATTAGGAACATATCCTAATGAATAACTTTTAAATGGGACAGAACTTCAACTGGATTGACAACTGTCTGATTGTTTATGTATTTTAAATGTGCTTATCAAAATCACATAGGATTGATGGGTGTTTTTAGATGAAGTTATGTTTTTGCAAGAGACTTAATTTAGGACTAAGGTTAAGGCTGAGGATAAATGAGTGCATTAGATGATTAAAGAACATTTGTCTTGTGGGACACTTAAGTCATTTGTTTATGACACTTTCAAAACAAGCTGTAAAATAATAATAAAAAGCACAGGTTTTAACCAACCTCTCTCAAACATAAACCTGAAACTAAAATTGATTTTTTTAAGGCAGAATTACAAAATGTATCATCTTATTAAAAACATGATTCTAGGATATACGGATTAAGTACATTTGATGAAATGTTCAAGATATTATTTTCAATCTTTTTTTTTCTCTGACTTTTTTTTCCCAGGTTTTTGATAGGTTTGTTTTTGGTTAGGTTTTTTGTGTTGTTTTTTGTGTTGTTTTGTTTGTTTGTTTTGTGGGTTCCCCCCTATCTTTTTTTTTTTTTTTCTTTTCCTGGTTGAAATCTCTCTAACAATGTTTATTCTTGGCTGAAGAGGGGTGGGGCTGCAGCGCAGGAGAATGAGATTTCTCACCCCTTTGCAAATAATCATATTTAAGAGATTACTTTGCTTTGTTTTAGTTTTTGTTTTGGCTTTTTTGATAGTACTATCATTTTTTCTGACGTTCTTGCTAGGAGGAAAACTGATAAGAAAACAGATGCCTCAGCAGAAATACAACAGCAAACAAGATATGAAAGCCTCTGATCTTTTGTGTGTAGGTCACTGATTAAAATTTGATTTAGGTAAGCATTTCAGTAGTATTATCATTTGGTGGCCTATTTGGACTGGACTGGGGGACAAATACACTTCCTGTGCCAAAAAGTGCATTAAAAGGGATCCTAATTGGCATTATTGCAGATATTCACACAAAAAAACCTGGAGTTTGGGCAGGGCATGGACTGTAAACTGCCCTCCCACCTCTGTAGATTGTCACTGGAAGGCATGGCTGGCGAGCAGCAATGAAACAGC
>NW_009930427.1:166096-174624 GCF_000696875.1 Nestor notabilis | reverse complement strand
GAAAGAGTACACTGCTGCTGCCCATGCTGTACGTGTTCTGTGGATAAACAAACAATTTAATTCCCCAGGGCTGTCTCCATCTGGCACCTATCATCAGAATGAAATTCACTTAAAACATAAAAAAAAAAAAAAGAAAAAAAGAAGAGAGAAAAAAGGAAGCTCTGTGTAACTGATGATAGCACAACTACACCTTTTCATTCCATGTTCTACAAAACGTTTAAGGGCAATGCACTTTGATAAACTACAGTTAATGAAATAATTAGTCCTAATCACCTACACTGGACTGGATTAGTACTGTGTTTAAGTCCTGCCACATTATCACCCATTAAGTGTCCAGTCCTGGGAGGGAGCAGCCAGCACAGCTGCTGGCTGCACAGCAGCCATGGACCTGTGCAATACCCTGACTATTGCACTGTAAAAAGCCCTACCTTTTTGACTGGTGTAGATGGCATCACCATCACCATTACAGGTGGCACTGGACAACAATCTGACCATGCTGGGTGCTGTACAGACACAGAATAGACAGCTCTCTGGTAGCTGACCTGCTGCTGCTAGAGGGTGACAAATTCAGACTTCAAACATCAGGATTGAGCCACACAGAGGAGTCAGGGCACAAACAGGGGAGTGGAGTTTTTAATTGCCCTGCAGCTAGTTGAGCAATTTACCGCAGTAAAAAATGTAAAATGTAATAAAATCAGAGAGACACTGTAGCTATTTTACCTGGTGATAGACAAATAGAGATGATAAAGCAATGATATATATTAGGCAAGTTATTCAGAGTGTTTTTATACTATTCACAGCTGAAAAGCAAAGAGTATCTGAGAGAAATTGCCTGGGAAAAGCTCTGAGAGCTGGAAGCAGTAAACCTTTCACACAAAAGCACTATTTCCAGGCTTTTCCCAGTGTGACCATGAGTAAAATTGTTCACTGGAGGCGGACATTCCTTTTGGCCAGTTCTGCCTTTTCTGATCTCTGCCCCCTGCAGAGCTGAATCGATACCAAGTAATATAATCCTTTGTATCTCTGCTGTTTTGTGTATACAAAGAAGATAGAACTGTGTAATTTTGACAAGAACAAGGTTTTAGTCTGTAGTATAATGAATTAAACATAACTGACTTACAAGAAGCCAAGAGCTTTAAGAAGCCAGGTATGATCCGCTAGAAATCTCAGATTATTAAACTTCAGTACTGTTCTACTTTAATATGCAAAAGACACAGACTATCCAGCTGCAATTAGAAGTATAATATTTGAAAGACAAGTTAATATCACCATAGGTTGGGGAAGTAAAAGCTGTAGAGCAATTTTATGCTATAAAGGAACACAAAAATCTTATAATATTTGTTTAAATAGAATAATGATTTCTAGTTTTTATTACGGAAAATGTAAAAGGAATAAGCAAAATTTCTACATTACAAAATAATTTTGTGATCTAAATTTAATTTAAAGAGTTTGACATCAACAAATTTGTCAAAAAAAAAAAATTCCTACAGTTAGGAAATAGAAATAATGCATAGGTGAATGGTAATTAATTTGAAAAGTTACACAATGATACAGAGCAAAATTTAGAGTGAAGAAAACAAAGGAGGTTGAAAATACAAGAGAGGTGGGGGCAACAGTAATGGGATGTGAAACTGTAACAACAGGATGGAGGAAAAAAGCCAAGATGATTTAAGGCTACATAGGTGAATACAGTGAGAGACTAAAATGATTGTTTTGTTTGGGAAAATGTGGCCTTCACCTGAAACTAAGAAGCAAAATTGAAAGAGCTTGAAGAAGGGCACAAAATAAAAACTGTGGAAGACTTCAGAACAAAGGACTTCTGACAGAAGTATGAAATGAACATTACAGCTGTGTACAGAAACGAATATACTCTAAATGCACATGTAGACTGAATATCACAAGTAGCTACACGAAATTATCTCCTGTGACAGATTGCAAACACAATTACCGTGACTTTTCCAGACTAAGCTGTATGACCAACAGCAATCGCATGTAAGACTGGGGATATTCAGGAAGACAAGTTAGTCTTATTTCTCACAACTCTTTAGCTGACATAGAAACACACTCCACTAGTACTCTTACAGACATGTGATAAATGAAACAAGAATCTTGACCTCAGAGCCCAGATCAAATAGATCTGGAGAAAGCAGCTGAGGAAATCAATAGAGGCAAGTACACATTCTCCAGTCTACTTCACCCATGTCTTTGTCTTTATTAAGGGAGGAAAGGAGTACGGTAGAAGATCCATGCAGTCTCCAATCCTCCAGCCATATTTTTAGTTTCCTCTTGCCAGTTCTGAAACAACTTACAGGACTTTGTCCAGAGGGCAACAGGGGTTCTGCTGGATGGTCTCCCCTTAGTCACAGAAGAGTTAATAGAAGTTTTACACAAAAATCAATTAAGTATGTGTTTATTGCAGTGCATAGGGATCAAATTTTTTCCCATTTATACTGGTTTGGAAATTTGAAATATAATAAATACACTTGCCTAATTTTGTAATATAATAAATACACTAGCAATAGCTGATTTCACAACTTACCATGTACTTCTTGTATGTTCATAAATACATATATATATACACACTTAAATACACACACTGTACTTTGACACTTTCATGTGTCTATATCTCTGTATAATGACCTACTTCATGGCACAGTTGTAGTAGAAATTTCATCTTCAATCAAGCAGATATCTGTTACAAGATATCTGCTGGCTTTATCTTTATTTACCTTATATAAACATGGAAGGGAACTTTATGTTTATTTTATATAAATTAAACATAAGTTTTAGATTTTACTTTCATTTGTTAATTACTGACTAAAGATGACAGAGGTTCCCCTCATATAGACTGCCACAAGATGACTGAAAAATTCAGCTGAAGGAAGAAAGCATGCACTTATTGTAAAAGCCAATTTCTACTTTAGAACAAAACACTACGAACGAATCCTTCAGGATTAACTATGGCAAAGGAACCTAGAAGAATATAAACTCAGAGCCAATTTAGCTCTGTGGTAAGTAAACAGAGGCAGCTGAACCATGATTATCAGAATTAGGAAAAATCTGGCCTTCTGCAGTAGCAGTTACACACATCCCAGGTTAACTGACAGATGAAATGATAGTGTTCTCAAGAAAAGTCAAATCCAAACATCTCAACCTCACCAGTTTCAGAATAAATAAAATTTTGCCTACATCTGAATATTTGTATTAATGTTGTTGTCACCACTACTGTACCTTTTACTGTACTGTTGACTCACGGCTGGAGTGAAAGCAGATTTTAACATTAGCATGCATACAGGTCATCCTGATATTATCTTACCACATAATGATTCCAAAAATCTCTCCAAGATTAATGATGATCACATAATTCCAGAAAGTCAGCACTATATATGTAGAAATATATTGGCAATAAAAACCAGTCACTGTTGTGCCTTTCCCCAGTTGGGGATCTCTCACTTTTCTTTGATTTCTAAAGGCTTCAGATCAATAACTGGAGTGACATTATTAACAGCTCCCTCAACACCTTGGCCAGCACTAATATTAAATCCATTATACCTTCTGTTTGACATTTGCAGTACAGCAGAAAGTGCTGTAGATACAGTCAAACTGCCTTGGGAATGGGGTTGGATGCGGGGTTAGTGAGATGGCTTCCCTTGCTTGACTCTAAATTCATCTCATTGATAGAAAACTTCAGCTATTCAGAAAACTACACTAGGCAGTAAATAATTCACCTGTCAAAGTGGGGGAAAAAATCACTTTCATGCTGTTTTTGAAATACATTACCAAAGGGTCTTCAAAAAATATTTGACATTCCTTATTGTCATCACGTTTACAGAATTTAATAGGTATCACAACACACATCACAGTGTTTCCAAATGAATGCTTTACAAGTGAATGATGTTGGAAACAAGACAGTACATAGTTGTTTGGTTTGTAGTTTTAACTTTCATGGTAAGTTTTTTAAGGCATTTCTTGTGCATTGCAGGCACCATGCAATAATATAGTGCAACCACCCTGAACAGTAATTGTGGGAAAAATTAACTGGCAATTCTCAGGGTACTTACACTGGTATAGCTTATATGTATGTTTAATTCCTCAGCTTACCACTTACCGTGGTATTCTCTGGACTCTATCCCTGACTTTCTGGCTGAACTGCATTCAGGACAGAACACAACATGGGAAGCTATGTCTGGGATACCTTTAGGTTGCCTATTTGTGAGTATTTAACAGCAGCTTACAGAAGCTCATGGAACAGTACAGTTTTAACGTGACTCCCCTCCTGGCTATACCTCTATCTAACGTCAGAAGCTGTGAACCTGAGATATTCAGGAATGAATGAAAATCAGCCAGAAATAAATTTTAAATTCTACTTTTAGACTATCAATCATCGCTGGTGCACAAGAATGGATAGAAAATACACGCCATGGCCATGGGCTGATGTGCTTTACCTCAGGTTCTGGCAGCACTAAGACTCTATGACACTACAATTCCTGTAGCCTGTTTGCATTTGCTGGAAATGATTCTCCTAACTACATTTCCAGTATCTGTCCAACTAAAAGCTGCAGACAGGAGGAAACTGTAAGCTCTGCAAATGTAAATGAAAGAAGCAGAAGCTGGTGGCACTAGCTGGGGGTTGCCAAATGGGAGAACAGCAGCTCAGCAGAATGCTTTTTGACCTCATGGAAGCTTCTGACACTGAGTTTAGGAAGGAATTTTTCTTTAAAGGAGAAAATAAGGCAACAGGAACAACAGGTTACGTACCATGTTCTCACCTGCTGTGCCTTCACAAGAAGTTAAGCTCTTGCAACAGCAATTCTGATGAAACCTTGCTGTTACAGGAAGCAGCCATCCCTGTCATGGGACTAACACTAAAACACATCAAGGTTGCAGCTTCATTTTCCTTTGGCATAATACGGGGTTTGCCTTCCCTGTTGCTTTTACAGATAGGGGACTCTGACCCAAAAAAAGAAGGCGTCTGCTCACTAGGTCTCTGCCATCTTTCTGCCTGCGGTTGCCAAGCATAGTGTGTCTGCTTCTCAGCAGCTGCAATTCACAGGTCAGCTTGGCCTCTATTGAAATCACCACTGATTTCAGCTTATATTAATATCCTGGCTGTGAAGGTGACAACTGACAAGTGAACAACCTGTCCATGTTCTTCCTTCATTGTTGGTGGCATTAATCTGTTGCAGAGGTCATGGTGTGTAAGTAGGGCAGTAACCTCTTAAATGACTTTAGCAAACTCAAGAATCATAACCCTAATGAATCATTCTTGTCTGTATGTGGGATTAAAGAAAAAAGCAAAACAAAAATTGAGGTGAATGTCTCTGAGTTTCTGAGCCCTATCCTACTCATATGCATTTTATTACATGTGCATACAGTAAATCCTTTCCCTGTTAAAAGGAGTATTACAACATATAGAAGAATGTCTATTTTAGTCACAGGCAACTGTGAGCAATAATAGCTGTCTCCAGCTGATTCTTCTGAATATTTACCCAGATTTGAGGTGAATTTTGCAACAGAAGTGAGGTCCATGCTGCTTTGGCACCACTGCTGCCAATACCCAAATCAACAAATCTGAAACCAGCTTGGGCATGTCAACAGGTGCAGCAGCTCCAGGGGGTAACTGCCATGTAGGCACACATGAAGATTCAGAAAGAGTCAAAAAACAAAACCTTCCAGCAAATACAATCATTCCAGACACAAAGTGAACTGTTCACATTTTACGACTTGAATAAGATTATATAAATAGTAAGAAAATGTCTAAAGATTTCCATTCCTGTAAACTTTTGCTGAGGACCACTAAGAATGCCAAAGGAGGGAATTTGGAACTCTCATACCTTAGCCAAAGGTGGATGGGGCTCTAAAACTTTAAAAGGAATATAATTTCCCACAGCATAGCTCTATTTGAGGGCAGGACTGCAAGGAAGCCAGTGATCAGTAAGGTGTTAATGTAATTTTACGTTTTTCATTTCCTTGGTTTTGAAACCACCCAAAAAACCAATTTAATTACTGTGCAGGTTATTGTTTGAATACTCCCATCTGGGCTTTTTATATTTACAGTTTACTAAAACGGACAGGGTGGGAAAAGAGTGACTCTCCTCTACGCTGTACTTGTAGTATTTGACTGGTAACAGCACTGTTTTACTAGCCATTTACTTAGTCTCTTTACAGGCTCCTACTATTTAAATGTAATTTCAATAGGAAAAATGTATCTTTAAAGTTAAAAATCTAGAATTATCAGAATATTATACTCTTCAGTTCTGCCTGGGACATTTCTTGAGGTTTGTTGTTGTGGGGTGTTGTTTTTTTGGGTATTTTTGGTTTGTTGGTTTTTGTTGTGTTTTTTTTTTTTTTTTAATCTTCTGACACTTTGTTACAAGATGTTTCATGAGAAAGTTATATTCTTCCTCACACAAACTCAGCATTAGCCGATGGCACCTATCCTTGTGTTTGATATCAATCCATGCACAGGAAATGCAGTTACTAAAAGTATGTTCTGCTAAGACCTGAGCAAATACACTTGCAGTGACAGACCTTTCAGGTGCTAATCTCCTTTACTCAAACAAAGCACAGGTATTCATCTCTACCAAGACTTTCCCCAAGAAAGTATTTTAGTCTTTTTCAGTATTTCTCACTCCTCCTGAGAAAGGTACCTCTTCTACTAATTAGTAACTCAGAAAAAAAGTGTAAATTTTCTTTACATTTAAGCAATTTTATTTAATTGAGCAATTCTTTAATTGCGTATGTTTAACCTGAGTTTAGATGTGAAAAATTACAGTCAAAGATTTCGGAACACATGTGAGGATGAGGCCTTTAAGGGAAATGGATTTGCAGCCAGTCCCCTGCTAGAGTAACTAATGTTCTACTTTTCAGCTAAGAGTTTAAGAGAAATTCTATAGACTGTACTTCAGGCGCCCCATGGGTTAACTTGCTGTTGTAGTTATTCTTTCACCAAAGTTCTGTCTGATATATTTTGCTAAGTTGTCTAAATCCTGCTGTAGTATTGATTTCTCCCTTTAAAAGCTCTCACCCATTCAGTAAACTCCAAGGACCCCTTGTCCCAGCTCAATTCACTCTAAAATGCAGCTGGGATATGTTATTCCTGACATCAGCCTTACAGTTACTAACTGATGTTATTGATATAAGATGGTTTTAGGAACAGAGAGGGAAGTGTTCCTTTAGCAGAGAGAAATATACACTAGTTCTTACAATCCTTGGATAACTGTTTTGCCCAAATAAAGAGATTTTTTTCCTTACTCTGTTGCCCCTTGAAAACAGCTGGTTCTCCATTTACTGGGCACTTAACAGTAGCTATATTGAATTTATTAAAGAACAGTATTGCCATTATAATCCCAAGCCTGCAGAACTATTACAACTAATGGAAAGACATAAGTAGATATGTAGAAACAGTAAATTAACCATCCAGGCAGCATGGTCCAGAGGTTCTCTTCTCACAATGGGATTCTGCAAGATAAGTTCTACATTAAGGCTTTCAAATTACCCTAAAATCTTTACTGTTAATATTAAGCTGAATTGAAGGTTTCAGAGATTTCAATCAAAGAACATACCCACTGAAGGGCCAGTCTCGAAAACAGCTACTCACATGAGTAAAGCTTTCTGTCAAACATGTCTTCTGAAAATACATCCTTAAGCCCCCTCTTTTTCTGCTTTGAGCTGTGCAGTAAGTATACACCTTTAATTACCCCCATTATCTCCAGCCTAATTTCAGAGAAGAAAGTCTGCTGCTTGAAGAAAAACACCTCTTATTATGGTGCAGTATCACTGCTTCTTAGGCTAGCTTAGTCAGTTATTTTCTTCTATTATAATGCCAAATGTTATTTAGATTTCAGTCATTTAGTAATGCTACACTGAACACATCAAGGATTCTGAAAAATTCCATACCTACTAGCTGCCTCTTCATTTTCATAATAATCACATATTGATATCCTTTTTTCCCCAAAATTACACACAGTTATTTAAAAAATATCTTAGTGTCTTAACACAGCTAAAGAGATTATGATGCAATGAACAGCAGTCTTCAAAAACATTCTTTCGTGTTATTAAGATACAGAAAATCTACTTAAAATTCTTTCAGCTTTTAAGGAACCATAAGGAGCTTTGAGATGTAGAGCTTGACACTAACTTTTTAACAAACTCCCTCGGAGCCATCATCTGCATTAGTGAAGATATTTAGTTAAAGGTAGCACCCTACCCTGCTTTACAGAAATCTATCAGTCAATTTAAATGTTGGTATTAGCTGCAGTTTGACAAAACTGCAACTGAGGATTTACATAACAAGAAGAGTATATAATTTTTTAAGTAACAATTCATTCCTTTCAGCCATGTGCAAAGAATAGAGTCTGAATCTTTCCAGCCTGAATATTATATGCTTGTAGTGGCATGAAATGCAAATGGTAGTGTTGAAAACCCATGTTCAGGGTGAGAGAAATGTTTAAATTCCAAACCAAATCTGCACTTATAACTGCTTATAAGCAAGTTTAAGATTAAACACATTTGGAGAAAAACAAAGG
>NW_009930427.1:158596-161096 GCF_000696875.1 Nestor notabilis | reverse complement strand
AAACAAAAATGCAATTATATTTTCCTTTTCTGCATATGGGGTTACAAGAAGAAGTATGTTCTAATTTGTTCTTACTGCCAATCTTAAGCTGAACTCAAGATCATTCAAAATGATGCTACAACATACTATGGACTTGTATGGCAATAACCACAGAAATCCCTCAGAAAATCATTGCAACCTTGGGTGACAAAAATAGAAAAAAGCCATGAACAACCTAATACCCAGAAGTGGCAGTTTAATAGTGTCCTTCATTTCAGCCTGTGGCCTAAAAATACAGACTTTAAAAAGAAATATCAGGCTTCGAGAAGACCCTATGTAATTGCACAGGTTGAATCTTGTCATTAGCCAATTTACTCTTCCTCAGATTTACAACTCTGGGTGTAACAAAATCTTTGGCATGAGATGCAGACTTAGATTTTTTTTTTCACCCTTCAAATTAATTTATTTTGTACTTAACTGGAAGTCAATTCAGTAGCACTTACTGACTTTTAGGCTTCTATTTACTGCTGAGAGAACTGCCTTTTCAGGATTTTACTACTCAACAAAACATTAAACACGTGCTTAATATTAAACCTGTGCTGAAGTTTCCTCAAGGTAAATGTGATGCAAATGAATGTTTGGTTGCTTTGCTTAATATGGATGATCTCTGCACCTCTGAACTGTGCTGTTGCCAGCTGCCACTTACAAAGAGATGTCAATTTTATAGGATACATACTGGATCATTTTAAGCTAATTGCTGCAGAAAGAAAGCAGTTCATTGGGAGGAGGAAAAATGCCTGATAATGCCACCCCTGTAAGTTGTCTGAATGGGTGGAAGAAAGCAGGAGAAAAACCCAAGGTACTTTGCCAACAGTATAGCCATCCAGCTTATATTTTACTTCCATAATCGTTTATAATAACACAGCAAAATGAACAACACTGAGCAGCTTGTGTTCCTATCATAATGTATAACCTCTCAATACTTCATGTACAATAATACCTCCATGAAAATCAAGCTGTATTACTTCCACTTCTTTGTACAACACTTTGCATGACTAAGAGCAGCAAGTGACAACACATTTTCCAGTAACTGAGATTGATTATTGGTGCTTCAGCACATCCATAATCATGATGCATGCAGCATGGAGAGATGGAATTATTTTCATACACTGCCCTGATTGGTAGAAAACCCTTTTTTTCTAACAGAACTGAATATGTATAGGATGCATGCAATATGCTCTAGAGGAATGAGTATTGTGCTAGCTGTCAAAAAGTCTCTAGCTATACTCCTGCCTTGCTTGGCTCTGAGCAAGACGAGTCGTGCATGCTGACGGCATTTGCTGCTCTTCAGTCACAGTGGTCACCACTATAAAGAATGGAAATTTAGCAGTGGTTACCACTCTGTAGTATTTGAGATACTATTGTTTTACTATTAGCAATAGTGAGACTATGAAAGAAATGTAAGAACTGAGTGTGGTACATGATGGAAAGTATGGCTATGGTAGGTCTGGATTTTATTTCAGTAACATTGGTTTTACAGCTGTTTAGCTGGACAGACTTCAAAAGAATTGCTGCAGATCATTACTAATGAAGTGAGTGTGGAGTGTGGATGTCTGTATCTGCTTACAGCAACAGGAAACTGCAGATTCTTTAGCAGAAAATCTGGTTAGCATGATTTTCTTTTCTTTTACAGCATACCAGACAATACATTTTTTAATTTCCAAAAATGTCAGAGGACTAATGTTTTAAAGAAATCGTTATGCCACAAATCCTGGATGTTATAAAAATAGCTCAGATATTTCATATGCATTTCATATTTGGCAACTTTGGAGTTTGGTGAATTATGTGACTATTTTGAAGTTCAGGTGACTTTCCTAAATCAGAATCATCACATCCTGCTGGAGAAATGTAAGCAAGGATTAATTTGGCTTTTCAAACAGATACATCAAGAGCCTTTACAATTCATCCTGTACTGACCAGTACTGTCTAACTCTGGTATTATTGCAACAGCTAAAGTTAGTGCTACAGTGAATCTCATTTGATTAAATGCATAAACAGTGCTTTGAGGTTGTGGAGATGGGCAGTGCACTGCAAACTCAATGACTAAGGAGTGATTAATTAAATACTTTTAAGGTGAAATATGGTAACAAATAACTCAGCAACAGAAAAAGTAGTGTTAATACCTATGCCATATTGAATTTTTCTCTATTAGGATTAATACACCAAATTGTGGATAGCTGAATAAGCATTTATATTGTTCATTTCCTGGCTATTTCCTGATTCTCTAGATACTAAGGTCCACATAACCCAAGAAGGAAGAGTAGAGCATGGAATGCAATATGACAATCACCACACTGTGCTACAATTTATAAAATAATACACAAATAAGAGAGTGAAATACAGTGCAATGTAGTATCACAATTAGAATAGGTTTTCCTCTGGATTAATGGGTCTCATAGCTCCCTCTTCATAACTTTTACATATCACAGGATTCTGCTAAATACTGAACTGTTTTGGCAGA
>NW_009930427.1:145000-158565 GCF_000696875.1 Nestor notabilis | reverse complement strand
TCTTTCCCTATCCATCTTTAAATTTTAGTTCATGTATCTCAAAGACAAGACACAGAAATTGAATAACGCTTCTGAATAAAGTTCTGTATAAACTAGCAGAGAGAGGAGAAAGAAAAGCTTGCCTTCAGTAGTGAACAGGATAGATTAAAAAGTCTTTCAATTACCATATACGTGTATATATACACACACACAGAAAGCAGCATGTAACTCATTTAGCACAGGTTACCAAAAAAATCTATGAAATTACAGCAATTTTCATTAAACTGTTGACATCAGTGGAAGCACTTTCAATTTAGTCCAATGTGGGAATACAGAATGAGATTCAAATTTACCTTTCAGGAAACATTATAAGAAAAGTCTGTGCAGTGTCTCCCTGAAGGCCAGGGTCAATTTTTCAAAAGCAGCCTTTGATTCTGGATGCTCAGCCTGAGACAGATCTTTTGAAAATTTTGCCCTGGATATAAAATCCCTAATACCTTATGTTAGGCAGCTATCAGCTACAGATTTTTCCTATGAGGACGGGGTGGGAGCTTGTAGCCTGCTGGAGCCGCAGTGGCATCTAGTCTATCAGGAGCACAGGAGCAAGTATATGCAAGGCAGCTAGCACTAGCACAGGGTATTAAACAGACGTCTTTGGGCACCTGCTTTTACTCAACTCAGCTCCCATTTTCTTTCATACCTTTCTTTTATTTTGTCTTCATCTTGTACAGAGATTGCCCACGGCAATTCTTTGCAACCCTATATAACTGAGAATTAAGGAATGAAAGTTCTTTGTATGTGCCTCTCTGCCCCTGTGCCAGGCTGGAAAGGAAGCCATTCCAAAGTCCTAAAGATGTGAGACTATAGTTTTGTGGGAGGAGGCTCCTAAATTAGGTTAGCTGCTCTTACACCTTCTGTCTTTAAAAGTGCATCAGGATGGATTTGATCAGGTGCGTAGAAGGAAATTGGGGTCCTGGTGAAAAGCTCAAACTTCACAGCTTTTTCAAACTACCTTCTAAAACAAATTTACACTTTACAGAATTCAGTAACAGAAGAAAGAATCTGCTTTTCCTTTGGGAAAGAGATTTCTTGTTCACTTTTCCTAATCAATGTGGAAAATATTCCCAGAACTCATTTTTTGTTTAAATGATTATTTTTGTTGCATTTCAAGACAGCCCATTCTCTTTCTCAAGTCAATCATGTCTTCTCTACTTTCTATCTTGAATTCTTTCTCTTTCCTTCAGTCTCCAGTTGTGTGCCTCCGGCAAGTACCATCCTTTTTTCTTGCTACCTAGAACTGGAGGTCACTCCAAGTTTAAAAACCAAAGAAGACTTATGTGGACAAAGGAGCAGAAAAATATTACTACATTAAAACGTTACAACTGAAAGGCGAGAATAAAAGATAACTGCCAAGATGTTTAGCTTTAGTTTTATGAAAGATGGGGAAGACAGGAATATAAGAACAAAGAGAAAAGCAAAGCCTGAAGATGCAGTGAAAGGCAGGAATTATACATGATGCAAACAGATAAAGTCTACAAATAAATGGCTTCCTTTTAAAAGTGTAGCTGTATTGATCACTCAGGTACTACAGTAATACCTTCCACAATCAGATTATTACAGGACTCACAAATGTGTTGGTAAAGCAGGACATGCTGACCATTCTGGCTATCATTACAGTTACTTTTGTGCCCTTATTAGATTAGCTATCCATCCACAGCTTTAGATCCTAAACATTGTGTATTGCATAAATATGTTGTCTTGGCTCTGAAACATTCCCTTCTGTGAGTACTTGTACATCTGTATAATTAATGGAATGCAGACAAAGGATTCATCATATTGGGGTGCCCTCTGGGTACCCTGTATCCTGGCACATTTAGCACAAACCTCACATTTCATATGCCACTCCTTCTAATCTGACCCCTAATGTTAAATCATGAGAATCTGCATTACTATTTATTGACCCTGGATTTGGCGCTTCTCTTTGTCAAGGCACGCTAATATTATAGGAGTTTTCAAACTTCATGCCACACTTACTACAGTATTACTCCATTGTCAGCAATCAGGAAGCCCTTTCCAAACATCCTGGAGCATTCTTTTCTCATCATAACTCTTGTCCTGAGCTACACTCACAATGTTCAGAAAAGGAAATCACCTGTTGGCTTCTGCTGTAGAATAAACTTCTCCTTCACAAAAATCCTTTATTCCTGAAGAAGGACTAAATTTAGCTCATTACTCCATCTATTTTCCAGCAGCAAAATGAATGACCTTGTTTCAATTACATTTACAGTAAAAAATATAGCATTTACAGTATTTGACTAAAGTGACTTTGGTTGTTTTATTTATGAATATCGATTTCTGCATAAAGATGCCACTTCTGCTTTACTCTTCCTTTTTGGTGAATGAGCACTAATATTGGCTCTTAGATAAGCCACAGCAGGAACTGCATAAAATACTGCTGAGGGTGTGAGAAAGATCTTGTCATACTATTTAGCAACACAATGCCAACAAGGATGAGAATAGAATATTTCTCTCCAAGGGTTAGTTCTTACTCAGATTAATGTCTACAGGAGCTTTATGATCAGAAATTGGCAGGCTTTCAATCAGACTTTTTAATAGTAAGCTTTGGAGTTCTAAATTCACTAAAAGCAGTGAGGAAAAAAATCCTCCAAAACTTACTGATGCATGAGTTTGTGACTCCTACTCTTTTTGGCAACTTTCAGGTGCCTCAAGTATTTTATTTTGCATTTTTGAATACTAAAATACTAAAAGAACAGAAGCGGCTACAGAGCTGCAGTACTTCAGGTATCCCAATGCTACACCTGAAAGAGGCATTCCTAGGGTAGATCTAATGTTTTGTTAATATGGTTTGCAGCTGCCAATGAGATGCTAATAAGTACTACATGGACTGTTTTCCCTTGTTCAAATCTGTGTACTAGAAACAGAGTGAAAATCACTGATCATGATTAATCTAGCTCCCCAATCTCCACCACCTACACACTCACGTATTTCCCTCAAAAACAAAGAAGAAAGAAAGACCTGTGGGGATTTTAATTCTATCAGTTTTACACATTCTAAGAAAAATGTTGCACTTACTACTTTTTCCTTTCTTATGGAGTAGTCCAGATTGAATATCATCAAGGTTAGTCATGAAGCTAAATTAGGTTATATTTATTTTAGGAGAAAATGCCCAAGCGATAAAGTAGCCCAAAACCCCAAATTACAAATACATAAATCAAGTAGAGAGAGAAAATGTCCAAGGTGCATAGATGGCTTTGCCTTTAATGGGACAGAATACAGAGAGCTTTTCATATTCAAAGCACTTTGTAGACTAACTGGACTAAATAGTGCTATTGTATTCAAATGTGGCATCTATTAGGCATTCAAAAATAACTCAAATATTACAGTGGATACTGCATCTTTTTTAAGATGCGATATGCTTTCCAAGGCTTTTTTTATTATTTTATTTTATTTTATTTTATTTTATTTTATTTTATTTTATCATGTGATGCTTTGTCAACATACCTGGGAACAAAATGCTTAGACAGAAATGAAATAGATGGGCCTCAGTTTTGTCTTTTCTAACATTAGCACCGGTTTGAACTGTCTCACAGGTTTACAATGTATTCATGTACATAATGATATAAGGTCAGAGCTATCCGAGAGTATGTACGTCTATTTCTGCAGTGTTTGAGTTCTGAAGCCAATTTAGCCTGACATCCATGTAAATAAAGAATCAAACCTGTTTGAAATAAGTTTTATCAAATGCTCTACAGATTGTGATACATTGGTTTGTGGTAGATAGATAAGAAAAAAGTAGATACATCTGCTGTGCCATCAAAGGATGGAGATCTGCAAATGTGACGCAGTTGATTGCTTCCTATTAAATACTCAACTTCTACAGAATCACTTAGTGACCTGGAAGCATGTATATTTTTCCAACTCTGACATTTCTACTTGGCAGCCATGTTGTTTTATTAGCATCGTGTCAGGAAACTGGTTGTGTTGCTTTGAATTTCATCTACTATCCACTGTATTTATTATGAGTGCGGTATCTCACAGGACCATTTAGAGTACTGACTGAAGTGACACAAAAGAAAGCAAAAAGCAACAAAACATTTGTAAATATCTGGAGAAACTCTTGGGGTGTTGGAAATTGCCCAGTCCACACAGAGCTGACACGAGACACACCACTGGTACTTACAATGCTGCACTTATTTAATCTGGTTCACTAGCTAATTTTCTAATTTCTATCCACAAACATATGATGAGTCTTAGTAGTTTACTACACCCTTTCACTTAGCTTGAAAAATCTACAGAAAATCAAAATTACTACTGAAAAAAGATGAAAACTTATAAAATTAGATTAGGAGTCAATCAAAATCCAACTGTGAATTTATCATTTCAATGAATTTCAATGAATGGTTTAAAATCTGTTCAAAATCTATTTGAAAATGAATATGTAATAACACAGACATATCTCTTTTTCAAAGCTTGTATTGTCAGATGTATTTTTTATATTATAATTCATGAACAGGGTAGATGACTATTTGAGAAGTATTAAAATGAGCTGACTTTTCAATACAAGTGTCTTGACAATAAGTTTTTCTATTCTTGGCAATTCAGAAATGTAGACAATTGTGCTAGAAAAATAATATGTATTGTAATATTCATTGTATAGCAGTAGTATAGTAAGTGGCAATTCTGGACATTACAAGAGACACAGGATTATTTTCTGTGATTGCACAGAGAATACTTGGATTTCTTGTGAAGCTTTTGCATTGGAAATGAGATTCATCAGCCTGAACAGGGCAGGGTTAGAGCCCTTAGCAACATGCTTATTTTGTAGAAGGTCACTCAATAATAACTTCCTCTGCCCTCCAAGCTTATTAAGACTGACTGGCATATATTAATGAAAACACCTGATTCTCCAACCATAAAACCCAGACAAAGACTTTATTTTAATATTAAGGAAGGAACCCTTAATTAGCAGGGTTTCAAAAATGTCAGCTTCTTCTATTAGCTGTTCTGGTCCATCAAAGCCATAATCCCTACTGTCAAATTTCATCACATGATAGACAGTTTGCTGGCTATCTTTTTTTTTTAGCTGATCATACTGACTGAAGCTTTTTATTTTGCCATCACATTTAACAAGTTTGCATGCATTTTGTTGTTACATTGCTGATTTTACTCCTTTCAAAGTGTGTCTGTGTCAGCTAAAAGAATAAAAATCTGAGGAAACATAAAATATTACATATTGATACACAGACATATAATTAAAGACTTTTGGGGAGAGTTCTCATTCATAATATTGATTCTTTTCTAGGGCATGCAAATGTGCTTCCGTGAAAACAAGAATAAAAACCACTGTTCACAGATGAATTTCAATTTCAGGCATGTTAAGAGAAAAAAAAAAAGAAAAAATGCATGAAACATTGTGAAGACCTTCGGAGAGCATGTTCTTCAGGATTAACCCACAGTACACCTGCATGCTACATGAAATTTGTTGAAGTAGATATTGCTTCCACTGTCCTTAAAATGACAGACATTTTGCCAAATTTTACTGAAATAAACATATACATTTCATTCAGCATTTCCTTGTTTATTAAACATTCACATTCATGGAAAACCCAAACTATTTCTTTTGCTTTGCCTTGTACCACTGTCTTTCTAGTTGAAAAAAAACCCAAACCACCAAAACCCCAACATGACTGTAAACATCTGAACTAGCTAACGAAATATTAGGAAAGGATGTATTTATTTTATCTTTTAACCTTACTTTGTTGCTACCAAGTGCCTGTATCTATTGCAAGTGATAAGTACGTTTCTTAGTTGAATTTAGAGCTATGCTTTCTAATGGCTTTAAGTTACTGTGAACATTTACTCATAAGATTTTTCTCTCATTTAATTAATTTAGAAATGAAATTAATTATTTAGAACGGTAAAGTTCCTTGCCTTTTTGATGATATATCTAAGGAGTGGAGCAACAGTGAGTGGCAACAAGATAAGGCCAACATGTGAAGTTCAGTTCTTCTGCCAGCATCACTCACAATACTTACTAACTAAAAAACAGTAAAACAGGAATAAAAACTATATTAGGTTTAAATTCTGAGCAATCTTTATCTTGTGAGGTATATGACAACTAACCTAGTTTTGAAAACTAAATTTGTCCTCCAATTACATCCAACTAAAGTTGTTTGAATGATGAAAACATCCATGACCCAGTCACTGCTGGGACTCCACTGTAGAGTCAAATGCATAAAATATGGTCCCTACTTCAAGCATTTGTAACAAACAAGCATATATTATTTATGCTTTTCCCTTTCTCTTACTAATTTTTTCCATGTTTTTATATATGTAATAGTTTCATTGTTTTCATTTTAATTCATCTTCCAAAGCTAATGCATTCCAGTGTCTGTCTTACACAACAGATCACAGTGAGGGTCTTTTTGTTACTTCTTTGAACAGTTGCTGTTCTGCCAGTACACAGACCCCTCTGCTAGGGTCTGGCATCTAACTGGTACTGCTCCCATTCTGAAGATGGCGTTGATTCCATGGCTATCATATGGGAGAAAAAAAGAAACAGAAGGAAAAAAGAGCAAGAGAGGCCTTTCTAATTGACAGGAATGGGATGTTATGTTTATGGCTATGGCTACAATCTGAGGATGTCCAAGAACTGGTATGTCTTGCTAGCCATGGCTACGCAGTCATGTAACAATCACATGAAAGGGGAAAACTTAGAGTACCTAACATACCAATAATTAAGAAATTCTCCAACACTTCTCTTTATGGATGCCCTGGCTGAGAAATACTGTCAGGTCTTGATAGCATTTTATGTTCATGAAGAATGAAGTATGTTTTCTGGCAAAACCCCAAAAAACTTGGATAAACATTTTATTGCCTATTTATAGTTTCAGTTTGATTCTTAGTACCAGACAAGAAATGTTGACCTGGCTTAAAATGTCTCAAAGACACAATTCTTGTGGGAGGTGGTGAGTGACAGCCTTTGTACTCCCTGTTACCTCTGCTTGTCTGCTAGCTGGGGTCAACTCACCACAATGGCTGAAATGCATTTCTTTGTTCTATTAACAGGCTAAAATTTTAGCTGAGTAATTAGGTCAAGGGACTGGACTTGTAACTTTCTGCATGTGAATTGCTGTGTTCACTGTGCCTTTCTCATCACGCTCAACATTTTGGCTGCTTCTGCACATTCAGCTGACAATTTCAGACAACTATCCATAGTGACTCCAACATCTTTTTCCTAAGTTGTAACTACTGCTTTAGCTGAACATGTTCATAGTACTCTGCATGGTCAGTCTCCACAGTGCTATCCATAGAGCTGCCTCTGATCCAAACAGCAGCAGCAGGAACAGAATGGCTTTAGATACGGTTTCTATCATACTTTGGGTATATATGTCTTAAACCTCAGATGATCTGTAGCCCTGCTTTTAATGTCTGCTTGGAAAAACTGCATGGTTTTGCCTTTCTGCTGGAATCTAGAATGTGTATCACAACTAAACTAAGATGGTAACTTATATGCTTGACTGGCACTTCTTAAGCCTCTATTCAGTTAAACATTAGCATTTATTTTAAGTTGCTGTAAATCATGTTGGGTGTACAATATGTGCATTCTATACCAGATGCAGCCAGAATGGTGTATTTATGGACTAATTGTCGCTGGATACTATAAGGAACAGTGATTTCTAGTTGAACAGAAGGGAGAAAAAGGTAAAAGAGCAGAAGGATACCATAAGTATGTAGGCAAATGAATATAGCTGAATTTTTCAGTTCTACAAATTAGGGTGAGAAGTTCTGGTTTGCCTTTTTTAGAGCAATATACTTTTGTGGGTTCAAATGGTCAATTTTTCACTGACAGGCAAGAAAATTCAAAACTTTTCTGTTGGAAAAGAATATTATAATCACTGACTGGAAAGTCTGCCTGCTGGCAAGGTAAATTGTTATCTTTGTATATTGTATGCACAATTAATATTAGTGTATTTGGACAAATTTGTTTTTCAAATAAAGCTATGGCCTCTCCTTGCCAAAAAGAGTGTAATATTGAACCATCAGGACTTGCATCCTGGGAAAGGATGGAAAATGAATATGGCAGAGATAAAAGGAAAAATTTACTGCTTTAAAGAAATGGTAAATCACTGAATTTAAAAGATAGGGAATTAGGTTCAATGGTAGTTCAGTATGACGTTTTGTACCTTGCCTTTTCTATTACTGTAGGAAAGAACTAAAGGATGCTAAATGAGATCTTGATGTAAATATCTAATTAGCCTGTTGAGTCCAAAAATTGCCCATAAACCACATTTTCCTATGTGTACAGTCTCTACTCAAAGTGTAATAAAATTCTTACATTTCAGACTTTATAGGAGTTTAGATGTACAGATTGCATTGACTGTCACACATGCTATGCAGCCCAAAATATTAAATACACTGCTAAGGATATACAAATCTTCAATTTCCTTTTCAAATTTAGTTTATATTTTTATACTTCTCTGCAAAAGGTTCTTCACTATGAAATTGTAAAACTCTCCTGTAAGTAGTTTTACACGTTGAACTTATAAGAACTCACTTTTCAAAAGAAAGTAGAAGCTTGGTGACAGAAGCTGTACAACACATGTGCAGCCCTATCTATGATTTAATTCTCTTTCCTACACATAAGGCTCTCTTAATGGATTTTTTTTTTTTTGAGTATTTGGAAGCATACAGACACTCATACAAGGAGTCTGCTTTGGAGATGAGTTTGTGCACAAAAGAATTTTCATCTGCATTGTTATCAATTAAATTACCATCAGTACTGCAGGCACCTCTGGCATGGTTCCAGGTTCCAAAGTGGTTGGATTGACTCGCAGTCCTAGAAATAAGGGTCAAACTGACTCTCACCTTTGCAGTACTGATAGAAGCCCTATATAAATCACTCCATATATAAATATTTATTTATCAACAGTTGGCTAGTCAACAGCATGGTGTGCTCTGCACATATTTCATAAAGCAGATGGTTTATATTTTCTGAACTCAAGGCAAAAGTCAACACTATGTGACACTCACTACTTAACGGGATTTTTTGACTACTGATATGCTTTAATTCTCAGAGTTTCCACAAAACAAACAGATCAACTCCTAACTATCTGGGGGACTGTTCTTAACATTCTTATACTCATCTAAAGAAAAAAAGAACTTCTGAAATGAACTGCACACCAGCTCACCACAGTGACATACTGTGATCTACCCCAAATTTGACTACTTTGTTAGAAGTTATCTGTGTCAGCTTCACAAAACAATTAGTTTCACTTTTTCTTTGTGTCTGTAACAGTTCCCCATCATCCTGATAAGTGGGCAGCCATTTCGGTCCTCTCTGTATAGATAGAGCTGTGAAGGCGAATTAGATTTCAACACTTATGTAACAGAGATTAATTGATTGATTAGATTATTAATTAAAGTTTCCATTAAATTCCCTTTTTAAAAAGCACAAGATTGTGCATCCCCAGGGTGTTTTCTAACCCTTGAAATCATAAACAAGAAAATGCATAACTAAACATTGTATCTTATCTTGTGAAGAATAATTAAGCCAGTGAATGCATTGCTATCAAGGAAAATACTTTTCCTTCCAAAATATTCCTTTTTTTCTTTTTTTTTTTTTCTTTTTCTACAACTTTAGGAAAGAGAAAGAGATTTTTGGATTCCTCCCACTGCAAGAGAGGAACAGCCACCAAATATAGCTTGGTTTAAACATATACATATACACACACATATGTATGCCTGTTTGTGTGCATGCATGAATCTCTTGGATTTGTATGCTATTCATTTTTAAGAAAAGGAAAGAAGTGAAAACATAAATAGGTTGTTTTAAATTTGAACCGATGTGGTCTACCTAGAACTTCCAGACACATAATGTTTCAGAGATCTGTGGAAAAATAAAAACAGCAAGTGGCCTTTTAGGTAACCCATAATTAAAAGCAATTTTGAGCTGTCTTTTCAGGGAAGCTACCCAGGGGAAGTATTTGCTACCTGTTTGACCTTCACAATTGTGAGTCCTTGGCAGTGTCAGCGACCCTCTGAACTGAATTCAAAACTAATCTCTAACAGAAAAAGAGAAACAGAATTCATGCAAATCATATTAATTCCAACATTTCCCCAGTGAGCTGGGTATAAACTACAGCCTAATTAAATATTTTTTAACGATGTGAGTAATTTTTGCCAAGGGGCGGATTCAGGGGAAAATTTAATATGAGATCACAAAAGCTGTTCCCAGCGTTGATTCTGTAAATTAATGACTATCTGCCTTATGATAAAAACATGCTGCCAAGAATGAAAATGAAGTCAGCAAAGCTTGCTCTATTTGTATAACAACCAAATATACAGAATGCAAAACTTTAAAGGATATGGAAAATTTCCATTGTCTGTATGATGCATTCCTGATAAAGATGCCTGACACTGACAGCATAAAGCTGCTCTATATTATACCAGACTATCAGCTCTTATTAGGTGTCACTAATATAATGTTAACTAGTGTTATGAACTTTAGGGAGACAGTGCCAAGCACCAACATCAAGATTCTGAGAGGTATTTATTTATGTGTGGGTGGATAATCTGCTGTGACCATTTCATAGACTGTCTGATTCTAAGACACACTGAATACTACACAGTTTCTTAGACTTGTTCATCACAACTATCCATCTATCTTCCTTAACATGTAAAAAGACCTTATCACTGTAGTATCTGGGCACCAATCTTAAGTGCTTGTGAGAAAGAAAATCTCATCAAACCAATGTTATTAGTGCTCTCAAATAATAAATGCACAAACATTAAAACTATGATCAAGAAAAACTGCATAAAGAGCCAGGAATTATTGATGCATCAGTATGGCCAGCTTTATTTCAGGATTTGGAAATTAAACAGTAAGCTCTAAGTGACTGAGAGGCTGCTTTAAGTATCACATTAGATCAGATTTTGAAGATATTCAAAAGCAAAATCCTCTGTTTAACCAATAAAAGACTCCTTACTCTTTGCTCTTCTCATGCTAACCTAACTTGTAACAAGACAGACAGTTAACACCAAGGAGTTACAAAGCATCACCAGATGACAGGTGACTGGGACTTTGGTAGTGGCCTGGTCAAGGGGGCAGCCCATTGTAAGGACTTTGCAGCTCTATTTATTTAAATTTCTGCCAGTACTGGCCACTGAGACTGAATTTACAGCTTTTCAATTAGAAGGTCATTCTGTGCTAACTAGCATGCCATTGCCTCATTATAATCATAAAATTAGAGAGAAAAGACTAGCATGAATAATATGAAGAAGCCAACCTGAAAGGTGAAGATGCTACTTTCTTGTTTCATCAGAGATGGGAACAGAGTTTGCTGTTTAGAAACAAATATTTTGCTTATAGTGCATGAGTCGCTTAGGAAAGAAATACTTCACAATTTTTCTCTACTTCAGAACAAATAAATTGCTCATTTTCTGTAAATTAACCTTGACAGATGTACGGATAGTTTACTACTGCTGAACAGGGCACCTTAATGCACAGCTTTGTATGATGTGCAATGTATGAGTGACATCTTAAGTTTCAAAACACTTCAGTAGGACTATTTTATTTCTTAGTTTGAGCTTAGACATATTGCCTCTTTTTGTAACCATAATTATATTATTTAAAGTTTTAAAAATAAAAACAATAACACAGAGAATCAGTTGATATCAAATATATCTTAGAATACTAATTAATTTGCTACTTGAAGACGGAGAATGTCATTGAGACTTCAGTATGCCTGTGAACACACTGCAAATTATGAGTCATTGCTGCACAAAAATGTAAACTACACAAAGGTTGAGGACTGTTGTAATTCCCCTCAAAACACTGGGAGAAACTAGTCAATCTATTATAAACAAGCTACAGAATGTACAGTCTTCTTGGGAGCCACGGAGCTCCACAGCATGCAAAAATAGAGAAAAAACCCACAAAAATGTGATAGGCTTCAGGATTACAGAAACGTTAAACCTCCACAATTTAAAATACATTCTAGTTAATAAAAGCATGGAAATTGTCTTAGCTCCAGTTGGAAAAGCACAGACCATCTTTATGGGAAAATTATTAATTTTTGCTCAAATCCAATAATAAATTGTAAGCCACCAGAACAGGAAAAATAAGGTAGAGAGCATCACATAATTTTCAGGGGAAACACTTAAAAGATTATAGTGAAACAATTTAACATCCACCATACTCTCCGGTTACCTGCTGTATGTCTAGGCCACATCCCACTCTCCAAGTACTGTGCTCTTTTCTAGATGAGCTCTCCCTGTATGCAGCAGCCATTGATGAACACATGCATCCAGCTCGAGGCAGCCCTGACCTGCTGTTTTGGCTGACCTGCTTGAGTAGTTTAAAGAGTTGCTCTGTCACCCAAATTGAGAGGTTGAGACCCTTTGCTAATGTAGTCTAAATGAACATGTTTCTTGTTATGCTCTCACCTGTTTTATTTGGCAACAATGGAGACAGTCATTAAGGGATTTTGTTGTACACGTGACATAATCAGAAAGTTATCCATGGCTTTCCCCAGATC
Source organism: Nestor notabilis (assembly GCF_000696875.1). Classification (NCBI taxonomy): domain Eukaryota; kingdom Metazoa; phylum Chordata; class Aves; order Psittaciformes; family Psittacidae; genus Nestor; species Nestor notabilis. The sequence continues at coordinate 146,026 of NW_009930427.1, read as the reverse complement.
ACAGAAGAAAGTTGGAGCAGAACATGAAATTCAAGCTTTCAAGGCCTCCACCACTTAATCTAGAGAAACTGAATCTAGAGAAACCAACTGCAGAAGGTAAAAAAAAAGGAAGTCTAATAATTTATTTCCAGTATATACTGAACGGGATCTTCTGAAGACCATCAGACTAATAAACAGCACATGAAATGAAAGTTGATGATGTAGCGTACAGGAAGAGAGGAAGAAATCTCACAGTGTCTATCTACAGTTTTTATATTACACAGCTGTAGCTGAGAGATCCTGTTATAAAAGCATTTCAATATTTACTGCTCTATGCATCACAAATCCCCAAATAAATTATTAACTAGAAAGGGATTTGATAAAAAAAATAAAGCCATTCAAAAGACTAGTGTAAGTTAGGTGTCTGGATACCTTCGAGAATTACTCAGATGACTTTAAAGCCCTGTGTAACTAAAGATGCACAGCAGATAATTTCAGTTGTGCAGTTCAATTTTGGGATGGGAAAATATGGACGTATAATTTCAAAGAAGCAAGATAAATCAGGCCTAATCCTTTGGGAATACTAACTCTAGAACAAACAGTTTGGCCAAATAACAACAGAAAATAACACATGAAGAGTAAGGAAAGAAAGTAAATTTGGGTACAGAGAGCACAAAAAATTGAACAACTCTGCATAAAGTCCTATTTCTTGATTCTCATAAAAACTGGGAATTCTGAGAAGAGTTTACCTAAATCAACCTTGTATATATTTAATTTTGGATGCTTATTATTATTTAAAGAAGTATTCATAGTTGTGTGAACTACTGACCTTTGCACGGTGACAACTTGCAAGACTTGCAGAAACTTCCTTTCTTACAGTCCTGGACTCCAGAATCACGCAAATAGTACAGAATTTTATCTCTCTTTTAAAGATGAAGAAAGATTCTAGCCCATGTTGCACAGGAAAACTAAAACTTCAAAATCTGGAAAGTGAAGTTTACATTTCTGACGCTTTAAGGGAAGCCCCTTCCACCCCCCCCCAGCTCA
>NW_009930427.1:135000-140000 GCF_000696875.1 Nestor notabilis | reverse complement strand
TATTTGGTTAGCGTTACAACGCAGGGCAGCAAAATGCAATGGAAATTTTCCTGCAATGGTAAGATAATAACAACCTCTGCTCTCACTATCCCCTGTTGGGAGAAAGGGGAATCAGTCCCCTTGATAGCTAGTTGAATTCTGAAAAACATCACCAGTGGTGTTGAACTATATGGATTTAAATTATGGGCAATTTCCCACAGGGAACATTTATCCAGTAGGAACAGAGCACATCAGTGATGGTACCTTTTTATGTGAACTGCCTTCCATATCACACCCTTTTTGAAAATGAAATTAATGCATTTCAGCAAAATGAAGGAAAATACAAGGATGAAGGAAATTACAAAATGTGGGCAGAACTGTCACTATGAAGCTGTGACTGAGCCCATTTCTAGTTAAGATTTCCTTCCCAGGCAGCTTCATCACCACATACACTGCTGCATCTAAGAGAGCAGATACACTTGGTAGAGCACTGTAACAGTTAATCAGCAAGCGTCTTAAATGGATTCAGTAGTGGAAGGAGTGAGTCAGCAAGAGGTCTTCTCCATGCAGGTCCACTGACATAGTGCAGACTGTAAAATCTCCCATCACTTCTTAGGGAGAGGGAAGCTTATACACTCCTTGCCCTACAACTGAAGTGTACTTTCAAGTACATTTCCAGAATGCTGTGTGTCCCTCACCTTTTTCTTTTGTGAGTATGTAAGCAAGGCTTCTGGTGGATTTTGCCATCCTCCTTCCTGAAATCTCAGTTTTACACTAACAGTGAAAAAGCTGATAATTTAGAAGTCAAAATGTACATAGGTTTTATTAAAATATCAGCTTGCATCTTGTGTCCAGTGCAGGTATGTGGCTCAATTCAATGAGCTACAGAATAAAATGTAAAAAAAAAATCTGAGATGGCTCATGAACCACAACAGTGTGAAAGGGAATGAGAGATTGTATGCACTCAGCATGTTATGTCCTGTTTTGCAGTGGCAGGATCAGAAGAATCAGATGGGTTGTGCAAAAGATGTCAAACTCAAAGTGTTAGAATAAAGATGGCCAATCCTGACCAATGTTTATAGATCAGATTAAGTAATTTAAAGCACTGGACAAGAATAAGTATCTCGTGTTTCAGAGATAAGAAAGAGAGAAAATACAGCCCTTTCCTCAAGGAAGCTAATAAAGCTCCTCCTATACCCTTCATTGCTTCCATTTTGCATGCCTTTGCCGACCGTGTGCTTACAACTGCACCAAGTTACAGACTTTGCTAACAGACAGTGAAATGTTCTAGAGTAAGATTTGAGATGATAAAACTCAATCTATTGTTATTACATTGGTTAGAAAGGTTATCAAGTTGATTGGTTTAAGTTGAAAGGTGTAATAATTTACTGACAACAGATGAAAAGTTTCCATTTTCCCCAGCTGTTGAGTCACTAAAATATAGATCTGAAGAAATTTGTTTTAACGTTTGACCTGTAGGAAAAGGTCGAACACACCAAAATTTCAATCAAAATATGTTATTTTAGAAACATACAAAAACATTACTTAGGATATCCTGAGTGATTTACCTAAGTATATTAGACAAAGCTAGAAGGTCTGCTACAATTTCCATTCTCTCTTGACATAAACATACAGATCAAAACACTGATACAAGTAAATCAGAAAAAGACATAGCCCAAAATCTTGGCGTTATATTCTTACAGGCCTATCCTATACTAAATATTGTGAGATATATACACAACACCTTTTGTATATTTGTTTCAGTAATTTATCTTTGTCTAAGTATCTGATCTAGGTATAACATCGGTTGAACAACTAGAACTAAACCAAGGTTAAATGGATATCATAGCCTTTTTAAAAAAGTCAAATAACTTCAAGAAATTAATCAAATATGGCTTCTTTAGTGTAGCCAGTGTGGTGAAAAGTAATACTAGAAGTCATTGTATTCTCTGCTAGGGATTTAGGACAGTTACATTACTGTAAAATATATCTGTGTTCATGGCTGTCAGAAGAATCCTAACAAAATCCATACATCTGCCGTATCTATTACCAGTGTAAAGAATTGCTTTGAAATGCCTGATTTTACTGTTATACACCTTCTACTTCCTCACTTGAGTCTTGCACAGTTCCACTTTTGTGCTGAAATGTCTTTGTGTTGGTAAGGAAGAGAGTGATATAGCAATTCCTACTTACAAGTTTTCTTAGAAGTTGGCTATGTAGTCACAAATGTTTATGATTCTGGTAGAACAAGTTAAAATCCCATTTAGGTCAGAGAGTAGCTTATCTGTCTGTCAATGTTGACTGACCGAAACGATGCTGGAGTCAATGTCCAGAATTGCAGCAGGCTAAGCATGCATGAAAAGATGGGGCTGACTCACTGGAAAACATGGGATCTGCTAATACATGAAGTTACAGTGGAACCATGCAGTTATTATTGCTAAGCCAAATGCAACCTTTCATAAAACAACGAAAAAGCAACCTCCATCTACCTTGTCAGTTAAAGCTTCTTGCAAAAAGAGTATCCTCCTTTCCACATTTATGCACTTCTGAACAATAGCATCAAGCACCTGAATGCTCACTTTACTGCAAGGCTATTTACAGAATGGGCACATGTCAATTGTGGTGCAATTGAAAATATTCTAAGCAAGAATATCACCCAGTAAAAGACTCGAAACTTAGTCTTGGCATTCAGGATACTGTATTTATCCAGAGGAATTATAAATAATTTCAAAGTTGCAATGTTTTTAAGTGTCTTTGGGTATCTTGCTTCATTTCTCAGTAACTCATTTCCTTATGAACAATGACAGCATTATTTTCTTTCATACTACTTCTGTTTATTCTATTCAGATGCGAAAATAATCACAGGAAAGATTTTCAGTTACAGTCCTTCTTCCTGCAGAGTGTTGGTCGATGAGAAACTGAACATGAGCTGGCAGTGTGCGCTTGCAGCCCAGAATGGCAACTGTATAACTGGGCTGCAAGGAGGTGACACTGCTGCTCTACTCTGCTCTCGCGTGACCCCACTTGGAGCACTGTGTGCAGTGCTGGTGTCCTCAACATAAAAAGGACATGGAGCTATTGGAGCAAGTCCAGAGGAGGGCCATGAGGATTATAAGGGAGCTGGAGCACCTCCCATACAAAGACAGGTTGAGAAAATTGGGGCTGTTCAGACTGGATAAGAGAAGGCTGCGTGGAGACCTTATAGCAGCCTCCCAGTATCTGAAGGGGGTCTATGAGGATACTGGAGAAGGACTCTTCATCAGGGACTGTAGTGATAGGACAAGGGGTAATGGGTTTAAACTTAAACAGGGGAAGTTCCGATTAGATATAAGGAAGAAGTTCTTTACAGTGAGGGTGGTGAGGCACTGGAACAGGTTGCCCAAAGAAGTGGTAAATGCTCCATTCCTGGCAGTGTTCAAGGCCAGGTTGGACAGAGCCTTGGGTGACACTTGTCTAGTGTCAGGCATCCCTGCCCATGGCAGGGGGGGTGGGACTAGATGATGTTAAGGGCCTTCGCAACCCAAACCATTCTATGATTCTATGATTCTTTGAATATAACTGTATAGCACCTGGCATGAAGATGTCGAAGACTTATTTGGAGGCTGCAGGTGCTGCTGTAATATAAACAAAAATATTATAACAGAAAACGCATTGCGTCATCCAAGGTGGGAATCCAATAAGCTTGACTCTTAACTCTAAACTCTTTTAAGGTACAGTTTCCACTTCTGTGTTGTTCATGCACCTAGTCTTTTACAAAAAACCAGAATGATATCACAGTTCTTATAGTTTGTGTTTCAATGGGAGGATAAAATTGCACCTATTCATAAAAGCAAAACCTAAAAAGAAAATCAAGAAACAGAAAAGGAAAGTCATTGGTTGCAATAACCTACAAATAAATGAAACCTTACCTAAGATGTATTGATTTTCTGTGGCCTTGCCTATAGAATAATGTCAAGCATGCCTGACAATCCATTAGGTTCAGAAGGGAAAAACTACTTATAATTATTCTTTTGCTTCTCTCTAGGGAAAAATGGTGGTATCAGACATAATTCTGATTCCCATCTAACACAGTTCAAGTCAGAAACACTTTCTTTAAGTCAATGCATTTATAAATGTAAGGATTAAAATCAAACCACGTTTTACTGTAAGGTGTCAGTTAAAGTGAACAAGGAGATGTACACTTCTGTGAAATTAAAATTTCCTGACTTTTTTATTATGTCAGCTTCCTAATCAAAATAAGTAGTTCTGGGAATGAAATTAAACAATAATAATTGTAATAAATGATGTACCTATATCCTATGAATATGTCTTTTTACTTAATACTTCCTAAATTAATAAAGTATAATACTTACAACTCTAAGTAGACACCTAAGCAAGAAAGTTTCAGAAGATAACACATGATGATTAGGAAAAAAACAACCTGATAGTAATTACTGCTGTCAACAATGAAAAGCCTTTAAAATAATAACCACAAATTCTCAATTTTGTATAAAAAATTCTCATTTTATCATTTTAAATTGTTATGGGTTTTTTTTTTTGTTTTGATTTTCAATGCAAAAAATATTTCAAAGGAATCAATAGTTTTACATCAGGTTCCACCTTGATTTACAGATGCTTGATTCAAGCCTATAATCAAAACAATTATTTTACCATGAAAAGATCTCTGCCTACACTGCAGGCTGAAAAACAAAAGTGTTCAAAGAAAAATAAAAGATAGGCAGAAAACTTCTGACAAAAAAAGAACAGATGGAACAATGTAGCTTATTCTTAAATGTGTTTGGTTTAAACCTTTCTGTAAAATGCCACTAAATGGCTTCTGTCTACCTCTCCTAACGACAATTTAGGTGCAGACAGAACAATCACCTCTGAATACTTCTTTTTAGAGTTACTAGTTGTATAATTTTATACGCTTTGAAAATAGATGTCTATACACATTAAATGTGGAGAGCTGGAAAGCCATCAGCCAGATTTGAATTTTCTGTATGATGAAGTCTACAGCCAAAAGTCTCTACCGATATTTT
>NW_009930427.1:129772-134986 GCF_000696875.1 Nestor notabilis | reverse complement strand
GATTTACATTGCCTCAGCAACATTAGATCATCATTTTTGGTTGTCTTTACTAGCTTTCTTGCATACATAAATTTGCTTACAGGGTTAAGCATTCAACCTATACATATGGTTTCAGTTTCATATCACAAAACTTGAGAGGTAGTCAAGGCTAGTTGTATATGCTCCTCCCTAGTTGATGAAGAGAGTCTAGAGACAACTACTCACAGGTGCTCAAGACAGGAGTGAACCGCCCTCCCTCTTTGACTATACAGCAATTTAGACATAGACTTAGAACTATGTGACTACTTTTCACACAGCTGAAATTGGGAGATTAATTCTCTCTCTGCTGTTCAGCAAGGGTCCATCCTTTTCTGACATGCTAAGCAGAAAATACATTTTTCCTGCTGAAACTTGTCTTTGTAGGTACATTCCATGCTAGAGACCATCAGAAAAAACAAATGATTCCTACATACACCTCTGTAATTCAGTATCAATTCAAAGCAATAAATGGAAATGCTTCACAGTTAAGAACACATTACTTTTGCTAGCTCATCTTACACAGTAAAATAAAATTATTTACAAAACTATTGAAATTTTCAATTTTGGGGTGTATGTGGCAGTTGTGCACCTTGGTTGATACTTATTTGGGGTGGGGGTAGGAAGCAGGAGAAGAAAATAAGCAGAATCAACAAAGTTGCTTGAGAATTTGCTTTGTTTTGTAGTTCCAGAATCAAATTCCTGTTGTAGACCTTTACATAACTTGTTACTACAGTGGCAAAATACAGGAAAGTTTGCAGAACTACATAGTAGTGAGTACAACAATAAGTGAATCAATTGAAGCCAAACATTAAAAGAGTTATTTGCTAATGGGCACCATGCCAGGGTTACTCATGCAATGCTGCCTGCAGAATTCCTAAGCTGAGTTCAGAAGATACAGATCGATGCACCTCCAAAGAGAGTCTATATCAATCTCCATTTCATTCATTAGCTTCCACTCCGAGCTGGTAGGCTGCTAGTTAACTCTTTAATGTGGGAGAAACTGTCAGTGTAAAGGCCGCTGGGACACACACTCTTCTCTGCTGTACTTGACCTGTCAATATTTCTTGCGGCATACTGTTGAAACTGGGACAGCTAATGGCAAAATGGAGATCTGTGAGGCCTGGGAAGCTTTCCTAGCTTTACATTGGCTTATCTTTCTACAGTAAACATTAGTAAATGCATCCTGATGAACTATTCCTGTTTGCGTCCTCTTGCATATGAATAAAAGGCCTCAGATGAAATAATTCAAACAACTCTGCCCCTGATATCAAAGACAGCTTAAATAATAAATTATGTTAATTTAAGAAATTAGCACATTGAGATATCATGCATAAGAACTACAGGCAACTGACATTTGGTTACTAATTAAATTGTTCTAATGTCCCAGACAGACAGAACTAGATAGCTGCAGATGTAAAGTTAAAGCTCAGAATTAGTTTGGCTGTAAATTAATTTTAAAATTGTGTAGAAATCCAGCAGGTCCAGGACACAATTGATGCACAAATCATTTAGAATACTTCTGAAAGTGCAAATATGAGATCTAACATATAAAGGTATAATTACTGAAACAAAGAACAATCTCAAACCACCCAGACTTGTGGGCTTTGCTATTTTCTTTCCACAAATATTGAATGTACTAATTTCGCTCGCCTTACTGTTGAATAAAATCAATTTTCTCAGTAGAGCTGAACTCTCCTTTGTTTAAGGTTAGATGCAAAGTTGATACACATCCTTAGATATAATGTTGATGTAAAATCCTTGAATATCTAGAACTACATCACCATGTGAATCCACAGCCATTACAGATCCATTATTTGACAATCAGTGCTATCTATACATTAACTGAGATGCCTGGAATTAGCTGAAGGGCAAAAATGCTTTACATTATTTTAAAACTCTAATCAAATTGTTTGTATACAGATTTTGATAACAACACCTGTTTTTTCTCTCTTGGCCAATACAATCCATGGAGAATCCTAGCTTCAACAATTTTTCTGTAGAACTGTCAAACATATGTATTTGTATTTCATTACTTGGGTAATAGCTAATTTGCCAAGTTCATTTACTACTAGTTGCTCCTCAAACATCTCAGTGGGATAATTAAGGAATGCTAAGAACTGAAACTGTAGTATGTAAGGTGGGGGCTAGAGCAATTGCTCAAATCCCACTTCTGATTAAACTGCTGTCCGAAATTAAATATTCAATAACTGAAATTCTGTTTTCTTCCCTTACTCTGAGCAATTTATTATCAAGGAGATAAGAATAACTCCTGGTTTTGTGCAATAGAGACCAAAAACCTCACTGCATCACTCAAACCAATTCTAATCCCTTACAAACCTACGAGAATGGTATTTAAACTGAAAATTGACTGGGTAATGGACTAAGTGGTGCCTTCTGTTCTAATGATTCAATATGTTGGCATTCAAACAAACAAAAGTGCATTGATGCCTGATGCCTGAACTGGGGAGACTAAACAAGTGGGGATAAGCTTTAACAGTAGGAAGGCAATTAAAAACCTTTTCTGTCTGAGGGCCATGGCTACTGAAAGTGAAATGGATGCCTCCAGTAATTCTGCAGAAAACAGTGGTGTGTTCTTGGTCTTGCTTTGTTCTCTTTACACTGCACAGGGGCTGCACAAGAAAAAATATTTTCAGCCTGAGATTCTCACAGTGAAGTCTCCAGTGAGACTCTACTGGTTTGACTTCATAGCTCAAAACTGGTATGGTTAAGTCAAGTACCAATTCATCCCCCCATCACAACCCTGTCTCGCACCTCTTCCATTATTGCCTGCTGTGGGCACATTCTGGTCTAACACCTGCAGGGTAAAAGGCCAAATTTCCCCTCCTGCGTCTCATGCCTTTTCCCTCATGTCATTAGCCACAGATGAAAATCTGGCTTCTAGGTTTTAGAATGATGATATGAGAAGCACAAATCTCCAAATTATTATGGGTATCACAAAAATCACTGTCTATAATTCACTGTCTAACACTTGCTACTGTCCAATTTTGTGCTCTGGTACATGTAACTCTGCTAAACTCTAATCATTTGGACTGACATTTTCCCTGCCAAGGGGAGCTGCATTTCTAAACTGCCAGAGGAAAGGTGCCATGCTGTATGAATTACTCATCTAATATGATAATGTCTGCATTACATTTTGGAGAACTCGTACAAAACTGCACTCTAGGCATTTTTCTATAGCTTTTTCAGATTTGTATTAGAGATGAACATAACATTTCCTAAGAAGTAGAATTACTACAAGTATTGTGACATTAAATAGAAGACAACACCCTTTCAAATACTAAATAAGTGTCCACAGAGAGCATCTAATTTGATGTTTCACTTATTCCATGATCACACACATTCATGCACAAAGCAAATGAGACTACAAACTACAAGCTCTTTGAGAGGTGATGATACTGTCATACAAGTGTTTTGCACACTTGAACTTGAGTATTCAGAGCACAAGCAGATTCAGAGTGGAATTCTTGGGCCCAGTGAAATTTACTGGTTCCAGTGGATATTGAGCATGGCAGCTGACAGGTATGAGAACTGTGTGTAGGAAATATAAAGTGGATGGAGGACTTAGTGGTTGGGGCTTCAGGGATTACAAAGATAATTGTGGATCAATTCTGCCAAATGATTTGAAGTAACTTAAGCCTGCCATCAGTACTTTAATTGTTTTACAACAGAACTTGAGAGAGCATTTAGTACAATAAATGATTTGATAACACTAGTTTCAATGCACTGTCAATTAGTTGCATCATCTCTCTCTTTTTATTAAGCTGGTTAGTCTACTGCTCCACTCCTTTAAGACCCAAGATTTATGTTAGAAAGAGATCTTTTACAAGTAGCTGCTGAAATAAATACCTTTCAGTTGGGCTAGAATGGTAAACATACAATAAGAGTGGCTTTTCTATCTGGATCTTTCCATATTTATGTTTGTAAGCAATAAAATAATTTTAATAAGTACTGTGCTATTAATTCACTTTGAGCTGTGCTAGTCTTTGCATACAGGAAAGAAAAATTAACTAAAAAGCTAAATCCATTATCCCTTCAAACCCCTGGTTCTTAGCAGACCAACCAGCCATAATTCCGTGAATTGTCCTTGTTGTTGAAGTAAGACTACTTACGTGACTAGTGGCAATTACAAAGGTTAGCTGCAAATTCAGTAAGAAAACCCTGCCTGGACAGTTTCCTCTGTTTTATGTGGTCTGTGAAGAAGTACAGAAGCACAGGTACATCTAACTACCTCTGTCTCCCTTCCTGTAAGGTATGACTTATCAAAATCCCACAGTTTTGAATTGATAAACACAAGCACAGTGAGTTTTAATGCATAGTCTCAAAACTCAGGATGTTGCCTATGGTGAAGAATTGGAGAGATAATTAATCAGTGGAAATTCCAAAATGCAATAAATCTCACTGACAACTTCTCCAAAAGCTATTTCCAGTCTGTAGATGGAATGCTGCCAGGCAAAAAGACTTGGATACCTCTGGGCTAAGATTGTTGTAACACCTGCTTGTTATGGTACCTTTCAGGTTGAATGAAAGCATTGTTACCAAATGCAGGCCAAGATGAAAAATAAATTAATTAGCATGGATATGCTTTCTTAACTCACTCACACCTAACCTGATGTCTTCCACTAATATAAAGTGTAAGAGCTGCTGTGTTGAGAAGCACCATTTGATGAGACTCATCAGCAGCTGCTTCTGTTGAGCAAAAAAGGAACAACTGAGAACTGCCCATTGTTGCAAAATGTCTGTGAAATAACTCTTCTAATATGAGCTCAGAATAATGTATTTTAAAAAATAAATACTAAACCCTAGCTGGAATAAATTGATCTAGTTCTATTGGTTTCAACACAGCCATGAAAATTCATACTAGCTGAGCATCGGGTTCTATGTTCCCCTGAATTACATTAAAAAGATAGTACACAATAACAGAAGAAAAAAGAGGGCCTGAGTGTGGTATCTGTTGAATTAACCTTCAGTGCATAGTTCATAAAATCACTTTTCTTCCTTCCTAAACAAGACCCAAACCCACAAATCAAATGGGTTTAAGTTTGTTGGTTTGTTTTCTTTGGTTTTGTTTTTGGTTGTTTTTTCTTTTTTTTTGCTTTATGATTGGCAGATCTGTTTATTCCAGAATGCATTTTATTAAATTTTACTTATTTACAATGACCAGCTCAAAAAGAATAC